>NC_080468.1:18204487-18311987 GCF_030265055.1 Doryrhamphus excisus
CAATGATAATGATAATGATAATGACAATGACAATGACAATGACAATTAGGAATAAATTGTTGTTTTTTCATAAATCCACCAACGAACCGAGTTCTAAAAAGGTCGTTCCAAAGAGCGTACCGGGGTTGGGCTCCTCCCCTGGTACGCGTACACGTGTATTTGCCATGTGTACATACGTATGTGTGTACATATCCGTGTGTGTTTATGTTGGCGTGTGTGTGTGTCTTCAGCGACGCTGGTGACGCCAGAGAGGATCGAGGTGGAAAACGATCAGGACGATGTCGCGGACGTGGCCGAGATCTCCGAGGAGACGCTGACGTGCTTCAACCTGGGAGCACCTGAAGACGCGCAGGCCAGCAGGTAGCTCTCGCCTGTCCAACACCTGTCCATGGCGGGCCTGACCTTCACCGGGTCCTTCAGCAAACATACCTGCTCACACACAAACGCGTCCTGGTGGTGTCCAGGTGTGAACGGGCGGTCGAGGGGCCAACTCGTGTCGCTGAACACGCCTTCACCTCCGGGGAGGAGCTACAGCAGCGCTTTCAGCTGATAGGCTGCGAGGAGGAGGATGAGGATGAGGAGGAGGATGAGGATGAGGAGGAGGATGAGGAGGATGAAGATGACGACGACGAGGCAGGCCATGAGGAAGAGGAAGATGACGGCGCCAATGGTGGGTGTAACTTCCTGTACGCACCCTGGTGGGAGGCGGGGCCCTGTGTGAAGTAGGCGTGTCACCTCAGCAGGTACCAGTGATGTCACGTCTTCTGGAACCTTCTCCGGACGCGCCACGCCCTCCACCGCCTCCTTTCTCACCCAGCCCGACTCCGCCTCCCACACCGGCTCAGCCCCGCCCACTGGGGTTGTCCACCCAGCATGTCCTCCCCCTGAGGAGGTGGCAGTAGGAGCCAGGGGGCGGAGCTCTTTTGATGACATCGGTCTGTCGCTGAGGAAGCTCCGCCTCCTGCAAGCAGACACAGTGTGGGCGGAGCCAGAAGAGGCAGGAAGCGGTCGACGCCAACGGCAAACACCCGACCCAGGCTCGCAACCTGTCTTTTGTCATCGCTATCTCAAGGGTCTACGCCAGGCTCCGCCTCTCCGCCGTGGGGAGGGAGGCGGGGCCAGAGCTCTGTGGAAGGCGGTCTTTTCCAGAAACAGGAACAAGAGGAATGAGGGCGGGGCTCCACGGCCAGGTGAAGGTGGTTGATCACTGACATGATGATGATGATGATGATGATGATGATGATGACGGCTTGTGATTCGTGTCGGCATCGCTGCCTTGACAGGAGGTCTCACTTTGATGGAGGAATTGGACCTGAACTCATCCGCTCTGCAACAAACGTCTTCTCTACCTCCCGACGCCCACGTAAGACACGCGCAAACGTTACAACATCGTGTCCTGCTGTACCTACATACTTACTTATATACCATCTACTATACCTACATACTTATACGTATACCATCTACTATACCTACATACTTACTTATATACCATCTACTATACCTACATACTTATACGTATACCATCTACTATACCTACATACTTACTTATATACCATCTACTATACCTACATACTTATATACCATCTACTATACCTACATACTTATATACCATCTACTATACCTACATACTTATATACCATCTACTATACCTACATACTTATATACCATCTACTATACCTACATACTTATATACCATCTACTATACCTACATACTTATATACCATCTACTATACCTACATACCTATATACCATCTACTATACCTACATACTTATATACCATCTACTATACCTACATACTTATACGTATACCATCTACTATACCTACATACTTATATACCATCTACTATACCTACATACTTATATACCATCTACTATACCTACATACTTATATACCATCTACTATACCTACATACTTATACGTATACCATCTACTATACCTACATACTTATATACCATCTACTATACCTACATACTTATATACCATCTACTATACCTACATACTTATATACCATCTACTATACCTACATACTTATATACCATCTACTATACCTACATACTTACTTATATACCATCTACTATACCTACATACTTACTTATATACCATCTACTATACCTACATACTTACACGTATACCATCTACTATACCTACATACTTACTTATATACCATCTACTATACCTACATACTTATATACCATCTACTATACTTACATACTTATATACCATCTACTATACCTACATACTTACTTATATACCATCTACTATACCTACATACTTACTTATATACCATCTACTATACCTACATACTTATATACCATCTACTATACCTACATACTTATATACCATCTACTATACCTACATACTTATATACCATCTACTATACCTACATACTTACTTATATACCATCTACTATACCTACATACTTACTTATATACCATCTACTATACCTACATACTTACACGTATACCATCTACTATACCTACATACTTACTTATATACCATCTACTATACCTACATACTTACATACCATCTACTATACCTACATACTTACATACCATCTACTATACCTACATACTTACTTATATACCATCTACTATACCTACATACTTATATACCATCTACTATACCTACATACTTATATACCATCTACTATACCTACATACTTATATACCATCTACTATACCTACATACCTATATACCATCTACTATACCTACATACCTATATACCATCTACTATACCTACATACCTATATACCATCTACTATACCTACATACCTATATACCATCTACTATACCTACATACTTACTTATATACCATCTACTATACCTACATACTTACTTATATACCATCTACTATACCTACATACTTATATACCATCTACTATACCTACATACTTATATACCATCTACTATACCTACATACCTATATACCATCTACTATACCTACATACCTATATACCATCTACTATACCTACATACTTATATACCATCTACTATACCTACATACTTACTTATATACCATCTACTATACCTACATACCTATATACCATCTACTATACCTACATACTTATATACCATCTACTATACCTACATACTTATATACCATCTACTATACCTACATACCTATATACCATCTACTATACCTACATACTTATATACCATCTACTATACCTACATCTACTACTCCATATACAGCATACGAACATACATATATGCATGTGTATATATGTATGTTATATGCATGTGTATATATGTATGTTATATGCATGTGTATATATGTATGTTATATGCATGTGTATATATGTATGTTATATGCATGTGTATATATGTATGTTATATGCATGTGTATATATGTATGTTATATGCATGTGTATATATGTATGTTATATGCATGTGTATATATGTATGTTATATGCATGTGTATATATGTATGTTATATGCATGTGTATATATATATGTATGTTATATGCATGTGTATATATGTATGTTATATGCATGTGTATATATGTATGTTATATGCATGTGTATGTATATATGTATGTTATATGCATGTGTATACGTATATGTATGTTATATGCATGTGTATATATGTATGTTATATGCATGTGTATATATGTATGTTATATGCATGTGTATACGTATATGTATGTTATATGCATGTGTATATATGTATGTTATATGCATGTGTATATGTATATGTATGTTATATGCATGTGTATATATGTATGTTATATGCATGTGTATATATGTATGTTATATGCATGTGTATATATGTATGTTATATGCATGTGTATATATGTATGTTATATGCATGTGTATATATGTATGTTATATGCATGTGTATATATGTATGTTATATGCATGTGTATATATGTATGTTATATGCATGTGTATACGTATATGTATGTTATATGCATGTGTATATATGTATGTTATATGCATGTGTATGTATATATGTATGTTATATGCATGTGTATACGTATATGTATGTTATATGCATGTGTATATATGTATGTTATATGCATGTGTATATATGTATGTTATATGCATGTGTATATATGTATGTTATATGCATGTGTATATATGTATGTTATATGCATGTGTATATATGTATGTTATATGCATGTGTATACGTATATGTATGTTATATGCATGTGTATATATGTATGTTATATGCATGTGTATGTATATATGTATGTTATATGCATGTGTATACGTATATGTATGTTATATGCATGTGTATATATGTATGTTATATGCATGTGTATATATGTATGTTATATGCATGTGTATACGTATATGTATGTTATATGCATGTGTATATATGTATGTTATATGCATGTGTGTGTGTGGTGTATTTTATGAAGCTGTGGTTGGATACCATCAACCTGACCTCTGACCTCCAGCCCATGTCATCAGACGACCAGCAGACAGCACAGGTATCATTTGGTATCCCCCATCCTCCTTTGGTATCACCCTGTGTCCTTTGGTGTCCCTTGGTATCCTCTGCTATTTTTACATCTCTGCTATCCTGGTATCGTTTTCTATCACTGGTATCACACTGGTATCGTCTTCTATCGCTGGTATCACACTGGTATCGTCTTCTATCGCTGGTATCACACTGGTATCATCTTCTATCGCTGGTATCACACTGGTATCGTCTTCTATCGCTGGTATCACACTGGTATCGTCTTCTATCGCTGGTATCACACTGGTATCGTCTTCTATCGCTGGTATCACACTGGTATCGTCTTCTATCGCTGGTATCACACTGGTATCCATGGTGATCATTGCTTTTGTGTCTTGCAGCCTGTTTACGTTCCTCACGCCTTGGCTTTCAAAGCCAGCTTTCCCTTTCAGGTACACGCTATACTATCATATCATATCAATACCAATATACTCTATACCATACACTATCAATACAGTATATCATACACTATCAATACAGTATATCATACACTATCAATACAGTATACCATACACTATCAATACAGTATACCATACACTATCAATACAGTATATCATACACTATCAATACAGTATATCATACACTATCAATACAGTATATCATACACTATCAATACAGTATATCATACACTATCAATACAGTATATCATACACTATCAATACAGTATATCATACACTATCAATACAGTATATCATACACTATCAATACAGTATATCATACACTACCACTATGGTATATCATACACTATCAATACGGTATATCATACACTACCACTATGGTATATCAAGTACTACCACTATGGTATATCAAGTACTACCACTATGGTATATCATACACTACCACTATGGTATATCAAGTACTACCACTATGGTATATCATACACTACCACTATGGTATATCAAGTACTACCACTATGGTATATCAAGTACTACCACTATGGTATATCATACACTACCACTATGGTATATCAAGTACTACCACTATGGTATATCATACACTACCACTATGGTATATCAAGTACTACCACTATGGTATATCATACACTACCACTATGGTATATCATACACTACCACTATGGTATATCAAGTACTACCACTATGGTATATCAAGTACTACCACTATGGTATATCAAGTACTACCACTATGGTATATCAAGTACTACCACTATGGTATATCAAGTACTACCACTATGGTATATCAAGTACTACCACTATGGTATATCAAGTACTACCACTATGGTATATCAAGTACTACCACTATGGTATATCAAGTACTACCACTATGGTATATCAAGTACTAAAAGGCGAGAGAAAGAAAGATCCGGCTTGAGGTGATGAGAACTTTGTTCCAGTTTGTGCAGGAACGTGGTTCGAACAGCAGAGCCAGTCTTCATGGTTCTGATGGACTGTCCTCCTGTGCCACGGAGGTGGTTGGGGTTCTGGCGGACCCGAAGGAGCCGTCTAGTTTGAGTGTGATGGAAAGCCTCTTCCAGAGCAGCCGTGCACACCCGGACCCCAGAATGTCCCTTCGGGTTCGGAGGACCACTCGCAGACGGGCAAAGCAGGAGGAACTGAAGAGACTCCACAAGGCCCAGGTGAGTCCTCCAGGGGGGGTTTTGATGGGACCCTGGTTTTGTGGTGGTCCGTAAGGTTGGATGTGTCAGCTGATGCAGAGACAGCTGCAGCTAGTGGAGGAGGAGCATCGATGTCTGGAGGCCAGAGGAGTGACGGTGGAGAGAAGTCTGAGAGGAGAAGGTCTGGAGACGTCACCAGGAAGCAAACCAGTCCACCACGACTCCACCCTAATGCAGCACTGGTTCCACCTGGTCCAGCAGAAGAACCTTCTCGTTCGATACGAATCTCAGCTTCTCATCTGGTCAGTATGTGACCCTCCACCCCTGGCCTATTCTCTGGCCTCTAACCTCTGACCTCTGACCTCGGCTCCCTCAGCGCACGAGACCTGCAGCTGGAAGACCGACAGAACCGCCTGCAGCAGGAACTCCGGCAGAGCATGACGCTGGACGGTAACATCATTTGAAAAGATGACGACTACTGAGGTGATAGTAAACCAAAGGGTGTGTTTGGTGTGGGGGGGGCGTCAGACCACCTGAAGGAGGAACAGCAGCTGCTCGAGGAGCGGCGGATACTGCAGGAGATGTTGGAGGTGGTGGAGCAGAGGAGGGCTCTGGTACCCCTGCTGGAGGAGCAGCAACGGCAGGACCATCAGGAAGACCAGGGGCCTCATTTATAAAACTTGCTTACGACAAAACGGGACTTGAAAGTTGCGTACGCGACGTCCCACGCCAAAGTGGGGATTTCTAAAAATAAACCTGGCGTGAGAACGTGCGCACCTTTCGGAGACGTGGCAACCGGGCCGCACGTCAGAAGCGGTGGAGTGAAACCGTATGGTAGAAATAAAGACAATAGAAGCCAATGAAGATGGATCCATCATGGCGTGAAAACGTCACGCCAACATGTGGAAGGTCTTGCTATTTGACACCGAGCATTGCGTGACGCACGTTCACGACGGTTCTACATGGTCTCATTGTCTAGATGGCTTTATAGTCCATGTGCCAACTATCTTCTTCGTTCCTAACCCAAACCTTGGTGTCCCAACCGCCCGTGGTGTCCCAACCGCCCGTGGTGTCCCAACCTCCCGTGGTGTCCCAACCGCCCGTGGTGTCCCAACCGCCCGTGGTGTCCCAACCGCCCGTGGTGTCCCAACCGTGCTTGAACGTTGTTGCTTACAACTTCCTGTGTCAACACGGACGTTTGAAAATGTAACGTTGGCACGTGAAGGAGAGGAAGACGCACGCTGATGTTTCCAATGAAAGCCTTTATTTGCTGAAGACTGCTTCTGTGCTGTGATTGGTCCTACTGGTCCACGGACACCTTCATGTCCTTGGACACCAGTCCAGAGGTCACCGGGTGCATGGTCACCCGATGAGCCAGGAAGACTCGCACCGCTTCCTCTCGGTACTTGGCGAAGTTGAAGACCTCCCTGGAGGAGACAAACGGTGAGGATGATGAAGATGATGAGGAAGAGCGTGCGATGGCGAAAGTGTGAATACCTGAAGAGCGGTCGCGTGAACTTCATTCGTCCCTGCTCGCTCGCCATCTTCAGCGCCAAGGGAACCGCCTCCTCCCAGCGCGAGCGCACGCACAGTCGCAGCCACCTGAACACAGCAGCCAATGGCAGCGGGCCCTCGGGGAAAGAAAGGGTGGGCGGGGCCGATGCTCACCTGAAGCGGATCTCTGAATTCATGCACGAGTTGAAATCATAAACCTCCTGCATCTTCTTCACGTGACTGGCGGGAAACACCTCCTGGAGAACAACACGCTGCTACTGCATCGCTGACACACACCTGTACTACTACTACTACTACTACTACTAGAACTATTAGGATTACTGCTGGTACTACTACTAATAACACTACTACTACTTCTCTATTACACCTACTACAATTGCTACTACTACTACTAGTAGGAGCAGTACTACCACGAATAGTAGCAGTACTACAACAACTACTACGACTACTACTATGAATACTGTTCGTGCTACTCCAAGTGCTGCTACTGTATTATTATTAGAGTCTTACCTCCTGGAGGAGCAGAGACAGGAAGTGGATGAGTTGATGTGAGGAGAACATCTTGATGTCCGACTCTGAGAAGGAGCCCAGATCCTCCTCTTTGGCCTGCCAGCAAAACCAAAGCTAAGTTAAGGTAAAGTTAAGGTAAGGAGAGGCTAAGGTAAAGTTAAGGTAAGGAGAGGCTAAGGTAAAGTTAAGGTAAGGAGAGGCTAAGGTAAAGTTAAGGTAAGGTGAGGCTAAGGTAAAGTTAAGGTAAGGAGAGGTTAAGGTAAGGAGAGGCTAAGGTAAAGTTAAGGTAAGGAGAGGCTAAGGTAAAGTTAAGGTAAGGAGAGGCTAAGGTAAAGTTAAGGTAAGGAGAGGCTAAGGTAAAGTTAAGGTAAGGTGAGGCTAAGGTAAAGTTAAGGTAAGGAGAGGTTAAGGTAAGGAGAGGCTAAGGTAAAGTTAAGGTAAGGAGAGGCTAAGGTAAAGTTAAGGTAAGGAGAGGTTAAGGTAAAGTTAAGGTAAGGTGAGGCTAAGGTAAAGTTAAGGTAAGGAG
This sequence comes from Doryrhamphus excisus, assembly GCF_030265055.1. Taxonomy (NCBI): domain Eukaryota; kingdom Metazoa; phylum Chordata; class Actinopteri; order Syngnathiformes; family Syngnathidae; genus Doryrhamphus; species Doryrhamphus excisus. The sequence goes on from NC_080468.1 coordinate 18,213,078, forward strand.
AGGTTAAGGTAAAGTTAAGGTAAGGTGAGGCTAAGGTAAAGTTAAGGTAAGGTGAGGCTAAGGTAAAGTTAAGGTAAGGAGAGGCTAAGGTGAAGTTAAGGTAAGGAGAGGCTAAGGTAAAGTTAAGGTAAGGGTAAGGTAAAGTTAAGGTAAGGAGAGGCTATGGTAAAGTTAAGGTAAGGTGAGGCTAAGGTAAAGTTAAGGTAAGGGTAAGGTAAAGTTAAGGTAAGGAGAGGCTATGGTAAAGTTAAGGTAAGGTGAGGGTAAGGTAAAGTTAAGGTAAGGGTAAGGTAAAGTTAAGGTAAGGAGAGGCTATGGTAAAGTTAAGGTAAGGTGAGGGTAAGGTAAAGTTAAGGTAAGGTGAGGCTAAGGTAAGGTGAGGGTAAGGTAAAGTTTAGGTAAGGTAAGGGTAAGGTAAAGTTAAGGTAAGGTGAGGGTAAGGTAAAGTTAAGGTAAGGAGAGGCTAAGGTAAGGTGAGGGTAAGGTAAAGTTAAGGTAAGGTGAGGGTAAGGTAAAGTTAAGGAGAGACTGACGCGGATCCATCTGAGCGAGAGAGCCAGGCAGGCGTCGGCCAGGGAGGTGTCGTATCTGAAAGGATAGACGAGTCGGGTCAGAGGAGATCATCGCCCGAAGCGCCCGAAGCGCCGAAGCGCCGAAGCGCCCAAAGCGCCCAAAGCCCTTCCCCGTCCTCACTTGGGTTTGACCGGAGGCATCCCGGGAGTAAACATCCACGCGTTCCAGTCCACCTTGTTCAGGACGTCCACCTGAGAGACAAATCCACATCAAGGCCTCCTCCGGGGGACAAGACCCGGTCCCACGCATCTCACCTTGTCTTGAAAGTAGGAGAACAGGAAGTCCTTCCACTGGTCCGTGGTGACGCTGCTGTAGGCAAAGAGCTGGATGTAGGACTTGACGAAGCCCATGAAGACCTCTGCGGGACACACGGGACTCAGACACGCTCAATGACTCCATGGTACGCGAGCACGCGCGTTACCCGGACCGCCCAGCAGCTCCTCCAGGTGATAGAGAAGAGCAAAGCCCTTCTCGTAGGGGACGGAGGAGAAGGCCTCATCCGGGTCCACGTCCTGCAGAGTCGGGACCAGGTTGGTCAGAGGGTTCTCGGCTCCAAACGTGCTGACCTGAGACCCAGAAAGACACATGAAGACCATGCACACGCTCTCGGCAACGAGCCCTTCTCACCGAGTCCTGGAGGTCCTTCCAGCCCCCCAAGGCCTTGAACTGGCGGAACGCTTCCCCCTCCAGACGTCTGCCGATCATCCTCTCCAGGTAGACCGTGTGACCCTCGTTAAGCCTGCACACGCACACGGATGGATGCCGACGTCCCTGCCAAGCGTGCGTGTGCGTCTTACCAAAAATGCTCCCAGGTCTTGTTGGTCACCAGGTTTCCCGTCCAACTGTGGGAGATCTCATGAGCGATCACCTGACAGGAAGAGGAGATGTCAGCACCCGTCCTGCCCACCAAAGACGAGGAGCTCACCGACTCACGTTGGACAAGGACTTGTCTCCTGCCTGGAAGACATGGCACAAGGTCACACGCTTGACCTTCACCCCAAACAGGAAGTGTGTGAGCTCACCAGTAGTGTGGGCGTGGCAAAGGTCAGACAGGGATTTTCCATCCCGCCATACGGAAAAGATGGCGGCAGGACCAAAATGTCATACTGTCCCCAAACGTACGGTCCTACCAGATCTTCTGCCGTCTGCAACATCTTCTCTGTCTGACAAACAACAGCCGTGCAGTGAACACCCACACGCCCGAAGCTCTCGTGACAAAAATAGCATCCTCACAGGAAGTGGTCAAAAACCTTCAGTAGGACAGAACATGTTGACAGTCGCACACAGAAAGGATCAAAACCTGAGCTGATGCTGACAAAAAATATCTCCAGAAATATTTTAGATGATCATTTCACTAAAATATTCAATATTTAAAAAATTAAAACAAAAATAAATTCATCATAATTCTGATCAAATATGCTGACAGAAAGTCTCTATCAAAAATGATTGTGCCAATAAGTATTTTTTTATGTCATTCTAAAATATGCTGATAAAAAATATCAATCAAAAATGACCATTTCACACACAAAAATATGTGGATAAGAAATACAATTCTAGTCCAAAACTTTCCCAAAAACATCCAGGCATGGGGCTTTTCTCCGGGTACTCCCCCCCCCCCATCCCAAAAACATGTTAGCTTCATTGGCCACTCCAAATTGTCCAAATTGAATGTGTGTGTGTGTGGGGGGGGGGTTGTTTGTCTTTATGTGCCCTGGGATTGGCTGGCCACCAGTCCAGGGTGCTGCAGACGCAAATGTGTGCCTGTGTGCACGTGTGTGTGTGCACGTGTGTGTGTGCACGTGTGTGTGTGCGCGCGTGTGTGTGCGCACGTGTGTGTGCGCACGTGTGTGCGCGCGTGTGCGTGCGCGCGTGTGCGTGCGACAGTGAAGGACCCACCTCAGAGAATTCGTGTGCCGCTCGGTCCACAAACTCCTTCTCAGACCAGACGGCGGTCCTGGGTCCAATCTTCCTGAAAGACAGAAGAGGTCAAAAGTGGGCGGCAGGCGACCCCCGTGACCTCTCGGGCCTCCAAGGTACCTGCTCTCCAGGCATCCAACCACCAGGGCCATCAGGTAAGACGGCATGGGCACCTAAAGGCCAAAGGTCAAACTATCACCCGGACGCGGATGAAGAGGAGGGAATGAGGAGGACTGACCGGCTGTCGAAAGCGGTAAATGGTACGATGGCTGTCCTGAGGGTCCACTTCCTGTCCGTCCCTCAGGGCACTCATTGCCGCCACCAGCTCTTTCGGGACAGACACCTGGACAGGTAACAGCGTCACCCCCTCTGTCCCCCCCTCCCTCTGCGTGTGCGTGTTACCTGAGCATGGTAGGTGTGTTTGATGGACGGGCTGTCCTGGCAAGGCATCATACTCCTGCAGTGATGGGCCTGAAACACAACACGTGACTTCTTCTTCTTCTTCTTCATGGCAGGAAAAGCCCAGAAGGGGAAGGAAGTGATGCAACACACCTGGCACTGACTAAACAGGTATGGATGCTTCTTGCCCGCCGTCTGCTCAGGTGAGAGCCACTGTAGGGCGGGCGCACCGGGGGACGTCTCGTAGGCCACGCTCACAATCACATGCTGCCCTCTGATTGGACCAGAAGCACAGCACACGCGGTGAGGAGGACTCGCCACCATGTGGAACGTGACAGGGGCTGGGGTCACCTTGAGAGGTCAAAGGGCAGCGTGATGTCCAGGGGCGTGCCCTTGAAGGCGTGTTTGGGGCCCATGGTAAAGCAGGCCGCCTGCCCGTTAGCGCTCACCGACACCACCTTCAGGTCTCTGGTGTCCAACGTCTACAAGGCACGAAACCAGCAGGTGACATCAAGGAAGACCTTCACAGGTGCTATTGTGTTGGCATGTCGAATAAAGTTGATTTTGAAGAAGAGGCCGTCATACTGCAAGTAGCAACAAGTAATAGCAACAAGCTTCTCTCAGTTTTATTCCATTACTGGTAACGGCGGCGGATGGAATGGTTATTAGATCACTCGTTACTGGGAAAGCACTGCTGATAAGTCAGTCAAAGTTCAGGAGCGTCAATTGCCTTCTTCCTTCTGCGTGACCTCCTTGTCACGTTGCTAAGAAGAAGAAGAAGAAGAGGAAGAAGAAGAAGAAGAAAAAGCATGGACATCGCACTGACTGTCTAATGCTAGCTTCCTCATCTTTACGAACGAGCCCGTTAGCTTGCAGGCTAACGTCAGGGTGTAACATTACCAGTGTGGAGAACCGGTCCTCCAGAACCTCCACGGTGATCTCCACGCTGCCTCGGATCACGTGGTTCTCGAAGTCCACGTGGAGATTTAAGTTGAGATGTTTGCTGACGCACTTGGCGGCGGACGCGAAGGAGGTCGGGTCTGCTGACATGATGCTGGTTTGACCGGCTTCCACACGGAGATTGAACGCACCGCAAGCAAGCCGGCGGTACTTATACACCGGAATAAGCTTCACTCACATCCGCCAGCCACCTTTTCAATATAAAAGCTCCATCATGAAGAGGATGATGAAAGCGTTGTGTCCATGATGATAAGTTCATGGCTTTCAGAATGACATGATGATGATGATGATGATGTAGTCTGTGAGTGCAGGTTACTATTAATATGATCAATTAGTTATTAAAGTTATTTTCACTTTCCATATCGTTGTCTAGCGTCTTACATCACCCACAACACGCTATAAAATCTTCTCAAATTTAACAAGAAGTAAAAAAAAATAGGTGGAGATTCCGCCCAGGGCGAGTCCCACGGGAAGTCAGCGAGGCCGACTTCGACCGCTGTTGGGACGCAGCCATATCACCACCACCCGACCCCGTGTGTGTTGCGTGCGGCGATCACTAGGAGGCGCCATAATCAGCAGCCTTCAGACTGCGGTGGAGGGAACGGTGGAGGCCTGACTGGGGCGTCATGAATACGTTTGATGGCTCGGGTTCGTCAGAGCGGGACGAGGCGGAGGGTCGCCGTTCTTGGGCCCGCTTCTCGTCGTGGCTAGAGTGCCTGTGCGTGGTGACCTTCGACCTGGAGCTCGGACAAGCCATCGAGGTGTGCGTTGTTAGCTTGGCGTCGCTGTTGTTAGCTTGGCGTCGCTGTTGTTAGCTCGGCAATGTTAGCATTGGCATCACACAGGATGTTGGTGCTTAGATGCTAAAGTGACGTATAATGGTATATAATGGTACACGCGAAAATGACGTGAGTGATGTTGACTCGGTGATTGCAGCAGGCAACCGATGGACATCTATATATGTCAATAGTATGTTAATAATAATAATATCATCTATTTTGTCAGCTGGTTTACCCTCATCACGTGAAGCTGACCGAGAAGGAGGTAACTGAAAGTCATGATCCTTATCACATTACTAGTTATTAGTCAGCACGGCTTTCCCTGCCATTTTGTCCACAGAAAAGCAGCCTTTGCTACCTTTCCTTTCCTGACTCGTACTCAGGTAAATGTCTTCAGGTCTCAGAGGTCCTGTGGCCACCTTCCTTTGTCATTTACGTCCAAGTCTTTCCAGGATGCATCGGGGACACGCAGTTCAGCTTCAGGATGCGCCAGTCGGTCGGTCGCAGACATTCCCGTCTCCGAGATGTCCTATATAACAGAGACGCCCCCGCCCACCTCCAGGTAGCCAATCAGAGCAGCGGAAAGGAAAGAGCACTTTGAAGTCTGCGTGTGTTTTCATGTCTCCTCAGAGTGAAAGCTCCCATTTTTATGGTTACGTGTATTTTCGACAAGTCAAGGATGCGTCCGTCAAGCGAGGCTACTTCCAGAAGGTGCTGTTAAATATGCTAGCGTGTGAAATGAGGCGCTACGGTATGCTATCCTTCGGTGTGTTCCAGTCGCTGGTGCTGGTGTCCAGGCTGCCCTTCGTTCAGCTTTTCTACTCCATGCTGCACATCATCGCACCCGAGTTCTTTGACAAGTCGGAGCCGTGTCTGGAAACAGGTCATGACGTCAGACGTGTGCTGAGAGATGGCGGCGTGGCTAGCCTGATGCCTGACTGCAGCTGATGTCTTCCGTGCAGTGTGTAACGAGATCGACCAATGGCCTTTCCTCTCCGCTGGACTGACCTTTCACCTCCCCCTGATGGGCGTGGTCTTACAGGTGAGTGTGTGTTGTCGTGTTTCGGCCCAGTTCCCCCCAGTGACGTGGTTGTTCTGTTCTTCAGGTCAGAGTTCCGTGTCAGAAGGACAAAGCGGGAAGTCCAGTGAGATCTGTGGCCAAGGAGGTCAGCCAGTCGTCGTCTTCACTTATCTTTTGCATTTACTCCACTTAGGCGCCGTGCTGCTCAGGAGGCTGACATGATGAAAATAGCACCTCCTTAGATGCTAAGCTGTGCTCTCCTGCCTGCAGTGCATTAAGATGATGATGATGATGATGATGGTGTTGATGCTAACGTTCTAACCCTCAGAATGTCCTACCCACACCGACTCTGCTGCCTTCTGTACACGAGGTGGACCTCTTCAGGTCAGTTCCGTGCCCGGTGTTGTCTTTGACGTGTCCACGCGTGATCACCCGGTGACCTTTAACCTATCCAGGTGCTTCCAGTCGGTCCTGATCCATCTGCAGACGCTCTGGGAGCTCACCCTGCTCGGCGAGCCCATGGTCGTCATGGCGCCATCTCCCACCGACTCCTCAGAAACCGTCTTGGCGCTCGTCAGGTATCTGAACACACCCCGCCGCCACCAGCCAATCAGACGATGGTCAGCCGTGTCCGTGTCCTCAGCTCCATCAGTCCTCTCAAGTTCTGCTGTGATTTCCGGCCGTATTTCACCATCCACGACAGCGAGTTTCGAGAATTCACCACCCGGACGCAAGCGCCGTGAGTTCCTCGAATTCTTCCTCCTCCTCCTCCTCCTCGCCCCAGTTGAGCTTCCTTCACGCCGGCTGTTGTGTCCGTCAGGCCCAACGTGATCCTGGGCGTGACCAACCCCTTCTTCATCAAGACCTTCCACAGCTGGCCACACGTCCTGCGACTGGGGGAGACAAACATGACTGGTGAGTCTTAGCCTCCATGTCTTCTTCGCTGAGCAAACCCATCCCGTCCGATCCCTGGTGTGCCTCCTTCCTGTCAGGACACGCCCCCAAGCAGCTGAAGGTGAAGAAAGTCTCCAAACTGAAGATGCTGGACACCAAACCAGGTGAGCACGCATGCTGAGCTCTCCAACGCCGCCTTCATCCGGGGCCAGTTGGCTTGTTAGTTTCCTTCATCCTGGGTGAACCACGGTCCTTAAAGAGAGAAGGGAGCGTTAATGGAGCTGGACCTCTTCATCCTGGGTGAACCACGGTCCTTAAAGAGAGAAGGGAGTGTTAATGGAGCTGGACCTCTTCATCCTGGGTGAACCACGGTCCTTAAAGAGAGAAGGGAGCGTTAATGGAGCTGGACCTCTTCATCCTGGGTGAACCACGGTCCTTAAAGAGAAGGGAGCGTTAATGGAGCTGGACCTCTTCATCCTGGGTGAACCACGGTCCTTAAAGAGAGAAGGGAGCGTTAATGGAGCTGGACCTCTTCATCCTGGGTGAACCACGGTCCTTAAAGAGAGAAGGGAGCGTTAATGGAGCTGGACCTCTTCATCCTGGGTGAACCACGGTCCTTAAAGAGAAGGGAGCGTTAATGGAGCTGGACCTCTTCATCCTGGGTGAACCACGGTCCTTAAAGAGAGAAGGGAGCGTTAATGGAGCTGGACCTCTTCATCCTGGGTGAACCACGGTCCTGAAAGAGAGAAGGGAGCGTTAATGGAGCTGGACCTCTTCATCCTGGGTGAACCACGGTCCTTAAAGAGAGAAGGGAGCGTTAATGGAAGCAGGTAGACCAATCACGTAATACAGGCCTGGCCAACGTCTTAAGAGATGAAGTGGATGGAAACCAGCTAGAATATGCATCCAGCACCCGTGGATCTTCATGAGGTTTTAGGTAGAGCTACAATATGCTAAAGCAAGAAGGGGGTGGGATAAAAAAACATTTGGAACTTGTTTTAAATGGATTAAAAAAAGAAAGTGAAATAGGTTGTTTTCACCTGATCAAACGTTGAAGACCTCAGGCTATAAAATATCCATTTTCTGTCAGGCATGGCAGGCATATGACACGGCCAGCCCTCCTTAGCTAAAGCTAAGAGGCCTTCTCTTCTTGAACGTGGTGGGATGGTGGAGCTCCATCAGCAGGCCTCTGATGAACAGGAACGCTGGAGCTGCTCATTACAGAGTCCTACTCAGACATGCCGGATCTCCGGAGTTCCAGTATGACCAACAGGGAAAAAAAGAACCTGTAGACCCAGACAAGGGTCGCATGGATGGAAGACAAGGTGGCAAGCCATTCGGGAGTTGGTCCCAGAGATGAAGGGGGCCGGGTGTATGTTTTTGGAAGCTAGTGTATGCAGTAGGGGTGGAGCCCAACCCGAATACGGTATTGGAGCAAATACTTGTACAAATATTAGTATTGGGGAACAATTACAACGTATCAGAAAGCGTTTCTTGGTGAGTCCCTACTGCATGCCCGGATCAGCCAATGAGTGGCTGGTGTTCAGCAGTCGGGGGCGGGGACAGAGCGCCCCTCCCAGCAACGGAGGAGGCTCAACTTAGTTAGTTAGCATCGGTATTTTGCGTTGTAAACATACGACCTCTCACCTCAACTGGGTTTCAGACGTATCAGTAATAGCGGAGTTTGACCAGGAGATAAATCTGTTGGGCTATTTACTTCTGGGGGTGGGCGTTCTCCTGTTAGCATTAGCTCGCTAATGTTAAGGCTGCTGACAGCGTAACGTTCACATTGGCTTTAAACGCTTAAGGAAGTAAGGCTTGGGAACTTGGGTAGAATTGGATGGTATTTGGTACCTTCAGTTAGTGGGGGGCTCATGTTCACTGATAGTTTTAGTAGTTTTTAGTTCAGCCATCCATCAGGTTATGGCTGTTAGTATTATGATTTTTTCATTGGTGGATTTATGAAAAAATAGGTCAATGTATTCCTAGTTAATGAATATGTTTGCTCTTTCATCACTGACCACCATTTGTCTCTCACAGTTGCTCTACCACTCGTGGTTCTATGCAAAAAGATAAACATCCTTTGAAACAGTGCTTAGAATATACGTGGACTCCACCCACGCTATTGGGGGGGGGGGGGCAAAAAAGTTCAGGCTCAGGATTTTTTTATATTTTTTTTCACTTTAAGCCCTGTGTTGTTGCAGCTGGGACTAGAACACTCGTTTTATAGCAAATGTTGTGAAATGTGAAATCAGAGAAGGTAGTGTTGGTGGGACAGGAAATAAATCTGGTCCAGGCCCGTCAATCAAAGTCTGAATGGGCCGCCTCACCGTCTGCCGGAGTGTATTATGATGCTAAGTCCCCGTCATTCAGGCTGCATGCTTTTGTGTGCAGGAGTCTTCACGGCCTACAAGAGCTTCCTGCTGAAGGACAAGCTTCTCATCAAACGGATGTTGAAGGTAACGCCGCCGCAGCCGGATGGCGAATCCCAACAGGAAGTGTGAAGATGAGGGTTGCGTGTCTCGCAGGGCATCCAGAGGAGGAGGCCGTCTGAGGTGCAGAGCGCCATCTTGAGGAGACACTTTCTGGAGCTGACTCAGAGCTTCATCATCCCACTGGTAAGAAGATGGCGTCACGGGTACACGCCCAGCAGCGTAGTAAGTGCGTTGCCCTGCTTCCTGTCTGCCAGGAGCGCTACATGGCCAGCCTGATGCCGCTGCAGAGGTCGGTGACGCCCTGGAAGGTAAGCCACGCCTCTGACACCACAGCAGCCACGCCCCCACACCATGCCCACTTGCTGTGTCTTCAGACACCCCCGCAGGTCCGGCCCTTCAGTCAGGACGACTTCATGTCCATGCTGGAGCACGGCGGCCCTCAGCTGACCTCGGCGCTGCGAGGTGATTGGACGGGACTGTACAGGTGCGCCAGGTGGGACACGGGCGCGACAAGTGGCTTTGCTGACGCCACATCTACCCCGTCCACAGGAAGTTCTTCAAATCTCCAAACTTTGATGGCTGGTACCGCCAGCGCCACAGAGAGATGACACGTAAACTGGAGAGTCTGCACCTAGAGGTCATCTGCACGGCTGTGAGTCGTCATAGCAACCATCCCATCACCTTCCAACCCAGGCAACACCTGTGGCTTCTTCCTAGGACCTGCTGGCATGGACCCGGGACAAGTCTGAGGTGGAGATCGTCCACTTGGTTCTGAAGCTCCGAGAGAAACTGGTCAGTTCCGCTTCACACCGTTATTTCAAAGTAAAAGCTCTTACACGCTATTCTTTCAAAGTCAAAGCTCTCGTACTCTGTGACTTTCAGATGAAAGCTCGAAGTCAGCAGCTGCAAGTCAAAGACCACATTCTCAACAAATTGGACTCCTTGATCACATCCATCATTCAGTCACTGTCCAAGGACCTGCAAGATGTCCTCAAAGCACAATGACACACACACACACACACACCAGGACCATGTAAGTTCCACCCATCATGTGGTGCATTCAGTGTACACACACCTCCATGCGTGTGGTGCATTGACTGTATGTAGATGGCAGGTGGTCATGTGACCCAGGATAAGTAGATGGCAGGTGGTCATGTGACCCAGGATAAGATGGCAGGTGGTCATGTGACCCAGGACAAGTAGATGTAAATATCTTGTGTGCTTTCAGATGAGGCGTGGTGTTGCTGCCAAGGGTTCAGTGAATAAGGAAGTAGAGATGATTCCACATAATAAAGATTGAATGAAGAACATTTATTGGAACGCTGACGTCTACTAAGGGAGCCTTTCTGAAAAAGTGATGTCATCTCTTGTTGGTGCTCCACCATGACACCACCTGCTGCCTGAGGACGGCGTGTTTCTCCTGGGGGCTGAAGTGCAGGATGCTGAGGATGGCGTTGAGCGTCTGCTGCCTGCCGTTGGCGTCCTGCAGCGTCAGGAACTTGAAGATGACGTTCTTCAGGTACTCCATGCTGGAACCCTCACGCTTGTGGTCCCGGATCAGTTTGTCCAGCTGTGTTTGGAGTTGGTGCGTTTCTTCATCATGGCGTTCGGCGTTGGCCAGAAGTTTGGCGTGCAGCCGGTGGACGTCGTCCTCCAGCTGCCGCTTGTGCCGCCTCAGCGTGCCGGCCTCCACTTCCTTTCTAGCCAGCTGCTCGGCGTACAGGAGCAGCGTGGGTTCGGTGGGCGTGGCTCGCCACAGCGCTTGGCCGATAGTGTCCGTCTCGCCCTCCTCCTCGGCACGGTCGTTCTCTTCCGTCTTGCCGGCGGGGGCCGTGCTCTGTATGAGGGAGTCGCGGGTCAGCGCCACGGCTCTCAGGCGCTCCAGCTCCTGGTCTTTTTCCTCCAGCAGCGCCATCGTCCTCTCCCTCTGTTTGTGGAGCTCCGTCTCCAGACTCAGGAGCTCTTCGCGGTGCACGCCGTCGTTACGTTCCACGTCCCGTCTGTGGCTGTGCACCAGCGCCGCCACGTGCTGCTGCTGGTGTTCTCGCTGGCGGCGGTGTGCGGCAGCAGCCTGGTCGGCGTCACGCCGCAGGTTAATGTACTTCTCCCGCAGCTCCCCCAGCTGCTCACGCACTTCCTCCAGCTCACGGGCCTGGCAGCCATCTTTGGGGTTTTTGCTCTTGGATGTGGCGTGCGCTCTGAGCTTGTAGTGCTCCAGCTCCTCCTTTAGCTGGCGAAGCGCCTGCTGGTACGTGGCGGCGTCTTCGCCGGGTTCCGCCTCGCTTTCGGTCTTGGCGTTTGGCACCTGGTGCGAGTTCCTCTGGGCCGCCAGCAGCAACTTCTTCACCTTGGCCAGTTTCTCTTTCAGCGCAGTCACGTCCAGCTGGGAGTCGTCCAGGCTGAGGTCGTACATCGATCTGCTGGAGGCGGCGAGGGCGAGCGTTTTGTTCTCCGTGTCCAGCTGCACCATCCGCTCTCGAAGCTTCTGAGACGCCTGCTGGTCTCGCTGCCTCGCCTTCTCACAGGAACCCAGAAGATCCGACAGCTCTGACACACGCTGCTCCAGACCCGCCACCCGCAGTTCTGCGCCATGTGCACGCTCCTCCTCTTGACTTGCCTGTACGCACAAACGTACACACTTGATGTTAGCCTGCTCAAACACGTGTGGGACACACCAGCAGCTTAGACGTACACCACTAACATCATCCATCATACCCTTGGTGCTGCACAACACCACGCCTTACTAGAAAGGTGGCTTAGGGTTTCCCTACTCCACATGGAGCTACCTTGGTTCCTCAGTAGCTACTCATTAGTTCCTCAGTAGCTACTTTAAATGGACGTACCTTGGTTCCTCAGTAGCTACTCATTAGTTCCTCAGTAGCTACTTTAAATGGACGTACCTTGGTTCCTCAGTAGCTACTCATTAGTTCCTCAGTAGCTACTTTAAATGGACGTACCTTGGTTCCTCAGTAGCTACTCATTAGTTCCTCAGTAGCTACTTTAAATGGACGTACCTTGGTTCCTCAGTAGCTACTCATTAGTTCCTCAGTAGCTACTTTAAATGGACGTACCTTGGTTCCTCAGTAGCTACTCATTAGTTCCTCAGTAGCTACTTTAAATGGACGTACCTTGGTTCCTCAGTAGCTACTCATTAGTTCCTCAGTAGCTACTTTAAATGGACGTACCTTGGTTCCTCAGTAGCTACTCATTAGTTCCTCAGTAGCTACTTTAAATGGACGTACTTTGGTTCCTCTGTAACTAAGGTACTGCATTTTGGTGTACATGTCAGCCCCTTTGTCCTACGCCCTGCAGGTGGAAGTGGGCATCGATGTGCTGCCAAAAGCGTGAGCACATAGCTGGCACCAGCGTTAGCATGGAGGGGAGGGGGTGTAGGGGTGTAGGGGTGTAGGCGTGTACCAAATAGGTTGCAGCATCACATGTACGGTCACAGACATGATACACCAACAGACTTTGTAGTCGTGTTCATCCACGTTCCTACTTTACTATTTTGCGGCAGGATTGGGTGTCTGCTTTTTGTAGAGGATCCTGCCGCCTTCATCAGGCCGTGACCTTCACCGCTCACCGGATCGCTCCACGGTCGAGATGACAATCAGCACCTCCCAAGTCCTAGCTGCTGGCTCTTTCCCGGAAATGGGTGAAGCGCCGGGTTTCCAGTCCCTGATGTGTCCCTGTGTGCTGAGCTTATTTGGAACGATGTCCTATCTTGTTGGGCTTTCCAAAGCGTAGCATAAACGATGGACCTTGATGGCGTCAGCCTTACCTTTAAGCTAACCTGCTTGGAAAGGGTTTTAGACTCACCTTGTGGCTCTGGTCGTGTATCTGGTCCTGGAGACGCCGCTTCAGCTGGCAGACTTCCTGCTGGAGCTGCTCCAGTCTGGGATCCTCCTTCTCCCGCTCCTCCTTGGCAGCCTGAAACTTTCTCCTCAGATCATCTCGCTCCTCTCGCGCCTGCCTCAAGTCAACCTCTAACTCAGACCCGCGGTCCGTGGCGTGCGAGGCCGTGAGGAGGACGCCGTTGGCCTCATGGAGGCGGAGCTCGGTGTCCTGTCGCAGGTCTCGTTCCTCTTGCAGGATCTTCTGCAGCTCCTGCAGCTGCTGCAACTGGTCGCTTTGCTCCCGCTCCCGTTCGTGCTGCTGCATGATGACGCGAGCGCGGCTCTCTGCCAACTGCTGCTGGAGGCCACGCCGCTCCGCCTCCTGCTGCGTGGTCACAGCAAGAAGGCGGTCCTGCAGTTCCTCCACCTCCTGCTTCAGCTGGCGCTTGTCAGCCTGGAAGCTGGCCTCCATGCGAGACTTCTCCTGCGTCACGGTGGCCAAGGCATTGGTGAGCGTGCCCAGTTGGTTCTTGAGTTGCATGATTCGGCGCTCCGCCTCCTCATCGTGAGTAGGTGGGGCCTGGCGCAGCTCCGCCCCCACACTGTCGCTCTCAACAGCCTTCTCTTCCGTGGGGTTAAGACCTCCTGGCTCTCCTACAGCTTCCTCTGTCACTTCGTGGCTAGGTTCTGGAGTCTCTGCTGATACTTCCACACCTTCCTCCCGGAGGACGATGGCCTCGTCCCAACGCTCCCGCTTCTGCTCAACATCCTGGGACACACTTAAGACCTTCAGACTGGCCTCCAGGGCCTCCTTTTCCTTCAGCAGGCTTTTGTATGCACAGACCACGTCCTTCAAGCGGCTTTGGTACTGAACCAGCTGCTTCTTCTGGCACTCCACAGCTTCCAGGAGCTCTTTCCTGCTGGGACCGCCCCCAAAACTCATCCCGAACTTCTCCATTCCTCCAATCAGACTGGAGCCAGCGTGTCACGTGAGAGCCGCTGTGGACAAGAAGCCGTCACACCATTAGGAGATAGATAAACCTGATATAGACAGTTCCTTCTTTCCGGGTGCCACCAGCCACCGAAAACCAGCCACCGCCACAGACATTAGAAACATTAGCTGACATAACTTTACATTACATTACACACGCAAAGTGCTTCAAGTCAAATAAATACATACTTCTTGTAAAGATGAACATTTAAACCGACCCTTACCCTCACATCATCCATTCCTTGAAAACATCCGGACAACTTGTCTGAAAACAAACGAAAACGCTGCCGTCGGTGGAACCGCCGCCGCCATGTTGGTTTAAACCGGAAGTGAAGTAGGCGGTGCTTATGGTGCGTTCAGGTTTACAGGATTTAACCACTTGAAAGATAATTTACTTGCGCAGTGACACTATAATAATTACCTTATTAACCTTATCAATATTAAGGTGAATTGTTGGGTTTGTTATATAGTACATATTGACCCAACTGACCCCCGAAATTTATCTTCGTTTGTTGAGTGTTAGTGTCCGATATTTCCGAGGGACGTTGAACGTGCGGGTCGTCCCAAAGCTCCGTGACGTCATTTATTCCGCGTTGGCCTGGACGTGGCACCGAGCGAGCTGCGCCAATTCTGCTGCCGATCTCCGCTCATCTTCCGGAATCACTTGTTTTCCTCTCGCGGGCCTCATCCGGGACACTTTTGTCAAAATGGGTCTGACGATGTCGGTGTTGTTTGCGAAGCTGTTTGGCAAGAAGCAGATGCGGATACTGATGGGTGAGTGCGAGGATACGCCGAGCAGCTAGCTGCTGAGCTAACTTTGCTGTGTGAGCGGTGGCGAACGCGGCTAACGCGGCTAACGCGGCTAACGCGGCTAGCTGCCCTGTGCTAACTGTCAGAAAGATGATTGTGTTGTCTGTGGACGAACACGTTGATTATCTGCTTCTTGTGCGACAGTGGGCCTGGACGCAGCCGGCAAAACTACCATTTTGTACAAACTGAAGCTGGGGGAGATAGTCACCACCATCCCAACCATCGGTATGGGCGAACGGACGTGACCGTATCCGGTCTTTTAACATGTGTAGCTTTGACACTCTGAATCCTCGTGTGAAGGGTTCAACGTGGAGACGGTGGAGTACAAGAACATCTGCTTCACCGTCTGGGATGTGGGCGGTCAGGACAAGATCCGACCCCTGTGGAGACATTACTTCCAGAACACGCAGGTAACGTACACACAGGTCACGTGAGTCTAGCAAGAATAAGAACAGGAAGTGTTCACCCGCAGGGTCTGATCTTTGTGGTGGACAGCAACGACAGGGAGCGTGTGGCCGAGTCGGCGGATGAGCTTTCCAAGATGGTCTGACGCCTGCATTGGGGAAGTCTAAAAGGTATCACCAGAGGAGCCATGTCATGGGTCATGTGATTGCGTCTCCAGATCCAGGAGGACGAGCTGAAGGATGCCGTGCTGCTGGTGTTTGCCAACAAACAGGATCTTCCCAACGCTCTGGACGTCAGCCAACTCACAGAAAAACTGGGCCTGAACAACCTGCGCAGCCGGACCGTACGTATCATCATCATCATCATCATCATCATCACTCTGGTGAAGGCTCGCAAGTCTTAACTCCTCCCGTCTGCCACACGCTCAGTGGCACATGCAGCCCACCTGCGCCACCCAGGGGACGGGTCTGTACGAGGGCCTGGACTGGCTGTCCAACGAGCTGGCCAAACACTAGACCGCCAGACACGGGACCAGGAATGCACCGGGTTGGACGTCGGCGTGATGTCACCACGCCGGGGGCGGAGCTTTTCACAGGACTTTCACAGGAGTTTTTTCTTTTAAATTATAAAGGTGTCAGCTGGAGGCGGCGTCACGGACTCCCATTATCCTCTTTTATTATTATTATGTTATTACGCATGTTTTTACTCCTAAATCTGTGAGTGATGTTCTGGGTAAGGGGCGGGGCTTATGCCAGGTGGTCATTGATCAATGTGATGCAATAAAAGTGTTTTTCTTCAGTAAAGCAACATGTATCATCATCATCATCATCATCACCAAGCAGACCAACAATGAAAAGTTGAAACATTTTATTCAAACATGAAGCTTCAGTTGCACGTGACACACCACACTTCCGGTTGCCGTCCCTACACACTGATTGCTTCCTGTGGGTTGTTCTGACGCTTCACCACAAAAACCTTCTGACCGGAAACCGTCACTGCGTAAACAAAATCATCCAGAACCACTGGGGGGGGGGGGGGCGACAACACGTTAGTAAGTGTGTGTGTGTGTGTGTGTGTCTGAGACGTGTGTGTGTGTTTTACCTGACATGCGTTTGAAGGGCACGTCAGTGGATCCCGACAACCGGAAGCGACTGGCGGTGCGGACCATCTGCATCAGCACACCCGCCGTGTGCTCGTCGTTTTCCAGCTCACCTGAAGACTTGAACACACAACGTCCTGCGTCGTCACCAGCAACACTCGTGACTCCGCCAAGATGGAAGTACGTGTGGCTCACTCACGGCCAGAACCCCGTCCTCGCTGATCACCAGATACCCGAGCTGGTCCGGAATCCGTTCCAGACCCGCAGTCAGGGCCGCCGTGGTCTAGAAGCACACGAGCTTGTTCAACTAGGAGATAAAACCAGGTTTAACAAAAAGCCCCCGAGCCCCGCCAACTCACCATCTTTGCTTTCTTCTCCGTCCTGTTTACGCTTGGTCGCGGGCAGCCATCACTTCCGGCTTGTGTACGCGTGCTTTCACGTGACTGTGAGCGCTTCAAGGCTGTGGGGAAAAGGACAATTTGTCTGACGTGGCGATTTTGATCACACACTTGACCAATATTGGAGTAGACCGGATCAATGTTTGTGATAGCACCGCTCCTTATAACAATTTCTACCGAATCCAAGGCTTACCGGCGACTAAAGCGGCTCTGCTTTTTATCGGGCGGCTTCCCAGCAGCAGGGGGCGCGAGCTCACAGGAAGTGCTGGTCAGCTGACCGTCACATGATCTGCAATTTCAAGCTAGCGAGCAAATTTCCTCCGTGAATTTGAAAAAGTCTCGTCTCATTTTGTCATGGCCGGCCGCGGGAAATTGATCGCTGTTATCGGCGACGAAGACACATGCACCGGATTCTTACTCGGTGGGATCGGCGAACTCAACAAGAACCGAAAGCCCAATTTCCTGGTGGTGGAGAAGGACACGAGCATCACGGAAATCGAGGAGACCTTCAAGTGAGTCCATCTACGTCATTTACCACAATATCATGCATGTTTATCTCCACCATCCGCAGGCACACACATCCTATTGCATAATGCGGTGTTCGTGGTGAACGCCCACTACGCTTGAGTGAACTTAGACGGAATAGTTCAGTGTTCATATTCGAGCGCTAATTTATGACAAACGCCGTGTTCCTCCTCGCCGATATCGGGGGCTAAACAGGTCATGTGACCCGCGGCTGGAGGCTACATGCTGATAGACAACGTGAAACGGCTAACCTAGCTTTCAATGTGTCTCACTGTAAAAACACCATTTATTTCAATTCGTCTTGATGGTGGTGCAAACAATGGCGATGGTGGCGTCCCCTCGGAGACTGGCGCATGCGTACGAACAGCATTCTGGGCAACCTGGACCCGCGAGATGAATTTACCACCGCGTCGTCTAGCTCTTATTTGGTTGAGGTTGTTGTGGAAAAAATTTCTATCATCCTAAGTAGGATAGAGAATGCCTGAAATAAATACATAGCTCTGGCAGTTTTTATTACCTTTGCAAAACAAAGGGGTCAGACAACACACAGTATGCGTGGCGGTCTGTAGGTGTCTGGCCAAGAGTGGCCTCTTGGCGGGAACTTTTATGCTCCATAGCATGCAAATAAATTACATTACAATAGAAAAGAGACATTCTTGTCACTCCCCCGATGCCATCCTCATGTATGGGGGTTAGCCTTCACACCCATTCTTCTGGCACGGTTTGTCACACCCATGCGAGACAACCTCCTAGGGTCAGCCATTTGGTGGGACATCCTGATGTCCCCTTGTCCCATGAAGGTAAAGCTTTGATCAAAGAATGACCTCCTCTGACACTGCCCCGACACTGTCCCTAACCCCAGGTTACAGATAGCCTCCTGCTGTGCCACCATCTTTGAAGGGACAGCAGGATGTGCTCGGATGCAAATGTTGAGGCTCTACAAAAGGCCGTAAAGTAATTCACACAATGTGTAACCTATGTTATACCTGTGAAATATAACATTTTCCATCACAAGGTCTTGCAACGTGATGGTAGATGCTCGTAGATGATCGGTGTGTCTTCTTCCCAGGAGCTTCCTGGCTCGGAACGACATCGGCATCATCCTCATCAATCAGTTCATTGCCGAAATGATCCGTCACGCCATCGACGCCCACATGCAGTCCATCCCGGCCGTGCTGGAGATCCCGTCTAAAGAGCATCCGTACGACGCCTCCAAGGACTCCATTCTGCGGCGGGCCAAGGGCATGTTCTCCGCCGACGACTTTCGATAAATGAGATAAATGCACCTGCTAATGGTATCCAAGTGATGTCTGTCTCCATTTCCCCACTTCCCCACGTGATCGTCGTCTTGTTGGCTTTCCAGGAAGTGAAAAGTTGTCGTGTGACAGTTTGTGTACTTTGATGTGATTTAAGCGATAAAGTCGGATAAATGTCCCCACCGCCATCTTCCGCTCTTCTTTCAAAGCCTCAGTGACGTGTCGTCATGGCAGCGCTTGAGCCGCCATGTTCTTGTTCCGGCACTGCTCTGCCTTAGCACTCAGGGGGCGGAGCCAGCTGATACGGAAGCATAAGCATGGGAACACGCGCCTAGCTAGCCATTGTTGCTAATTTATGCTGACGTTTCACTAAGCTCACTCCAAACGCATCACAAACAACTTTAATCAATTCAACAGGCAAATAACTTCACCCGTAGCCTTGAAATTGTGAAAAAATATATACTGAGTAAAAAGTCGGGGCTAAATATCGCTGGGTATTCAAGCTGCTTCTCTGCTATCAGTCCCAAGCATTAGCCAATGAGCTAGCCGGACGTGATACACGTGGTGTCAGTGATGATGGATCAGGTAGCGCAACATATCCATACGCAATGGAAAGTAGTCCCCTTGTGTTTGAAATGGTCACGTGCACATTCTAGATGAGTCAACGCCAGTGTTGGGCACGTTACTTGAAAAAATTAAAATTAAAAATAAAAGTAAAAATTAGTTATATTACTAGTTACTTCTCCAAAAAAGTAACTGAGTTACTCCACCTTTGACCTCAACGAGGTTAAAGTAGTGTCTGTACTTCCCTTTGGCAAACGCTGTCTTCTCACTAGAGTCCTCCTCACTCGCCATCTCTACGCTGGATCTACTCCTGGCACTTTGGATGTGCTCCAAACACCCGCCCACCCAAGTTCTCTGATTGGCTGAAGACGCAATCTTACTAAACCTTAGCCAATCCTCATGCTTATGTGGTTACCCCCCCCCCACCCGTCACTCTGCAACTGTCACTGCGCTGCAGGTTAGTTTTTAGGCGGCTTCGGTAACGGTGTCGAAAATGGTAACGGCGTTATGCTGACAGAGTAATTAGTTAGATTACCCTTTACTGAAAAAAGTAACGGCGTTACTAACGTGGTTAATTTAAAGGCCGTTATTCCCATCACTGGTGAACACAACTCATCAACTGAAGTTTAAAAATCCAAAACTTGTCAGCTCTTAGAGTTAAGGAGAATGATTCATTTGACATAGCTAAACGGGTTTGGAGTGTTTTTTACACACACAATAGAAGGCTGCTGGAAGGTTGTGTCAACAAAGCAGGACGCACGTTGTTCCCATAAACCGAGAGAGCAAATGTTGACGCCAGGACAACAAGACCTTCTGACAGAAAGCCTGAGCACCACGTGAGCTTGTGACCTTGGACGCTGTGCTATAAAAGACGGACGCCCAGCAAGCCAACATGTCCACTCGTGCTCGTCCAGCCATGAAGACGCTCCACGTGTCCATCATCGTCATCATGTGCGTTTCGGCTCGGCCATCTTGCAGACCGCCTGCTCAGCCTGGGTGAGATGTCACGTATGAGACACGTATGAGACACGTATGAGACATGATGTACTTTGTGTTTAGGTGTGCCGTGAAGGGCAACATGACAAAGTGAGTTTATGCTAACATGCTAACTCTGTCATTCCCATTTGACTTTTTACTTTCATTTTCTTCTACAGCATTCTTGCCTCCAACAACACCTCACACCATTCAACCAACTACACCCAAAACCTCACCTCCACCCTTGCATCCAACCACACCTTCATTACGTCCAACCTCACCTCCACCCTTGCATCCAACCACACCTTCATTACGTCCAACCTCACCTCCACCCTTGCATCCAACCACACCTTCATTACGTCCAACCTCACCTCCACCCTGGCATCCAACCACACCTTCATTACGTCCAACCTCACCTCCACCCTTGCATCCAACCACACCTTCATTACGTCCAACCTCACCTCCACCCTGGCATCCAACCACACCTTCATTACGTCCAACCTCACCTCCACCCTTGCATCCAACCACACCTTCATTACGTCCAACCTCACCTCCACCCTTGCATCCAACCACACCTTCATTACGTCCAACCTCACCTCCACCCTGGCATCCAACCACACCTTCATTACGTCCAACCTCACCTCCACCCTTGCATCCAACCACACCTTCATTACGTCCAACCTCACCTCCACCCTGGCATCCAACCACACCTTCATTACGTCCAACCTCACCTCCACCCTTGCATCCAACCACACCTTCATTACGTCCAACCTCACCTCCACCCTGGCATCCAACCACGCCTTCATTACGTCCAACCTCACCTCCACCCTGGCATCCAACCACACCTTCATTACGTCCAACCTCACCTCCACCCTGGCATCCAACCACACCTTGTTTACAGCCAAGGAGACGTCTGCATCGGACTTCATGTGAGTAAAAACCAACTGTGTGTTTGTTGTGATGTGTTTCCTGTTTGTGTTACAGGAGGTTTCTTCCACCGGCAGACAGGTTAGAGTTCAGAGTCTGGATGTCCTTCCTGAGACTGCTCCCCCGATGTTTAAAAATGATAGTAATATCATGACAGTCCAATTCAAGTAAATGGCTGTGTGATGAATAAACCAGGACATGATCTGTATTTACATTCATGACATTCTGGACTACGTGGTGTCTATGTGAGAAGACCACTTCACATTGTGGTTCCCAGAAACCTGAAGGTATCCACATGAGACACTGTGCTGTCGAGGATAGTGAGGGGGGTCTCTCCTGACGTCCGCTGTCATCTTGTCTTGAGCGGATTCAGGTCCAGATAGTTGTGACCACACCAGAGGACCAGCTGGTCCACCTCCCGTCTGTATGCAGACTCCTCGCCATCCCGGATGAGAGCGATGACTGTCGTGTCGTCTGTAAGTCGTCAGGAGTTTCACGGAAGGGTCCCCTGAGGTGCAGTCATCGGTGAAGAGGGAGAAGAGCAGTGGAGAGAGAACCCACCCCCAGGTGGTCCGGGTGCAGCCTCACACGCTGGCTCCTGTCAGTCAGGAAGCGGGTGATCAGGTGACAGGTGGAGGCTGGCACGGTGAGCTGGGAGAGCTTCAGGTGGAGGATCTCCGGGATGATGATGTTGAACGCCGCGCTCAAGTTTACAAACAGGAAGTCGATGTGATGCAAGATGTCGTGCAGTCCCATCCTGACTGCATCATCCACGACCTGTTTGCCCTGTAGGCACACTGCAGGTGGTCCAGCAGGGGCCTGTGATGTTCTGCAGTTGGCTCAACACCAGTCCCTCAAAGGGTTTGGTGAGCACAGATATCGGAGCCACAGGTCTGTAGTCATTTCATCCTGAGATGGAGGGCTTCCTTGTGGACTGGAATGATGGTGGAGTGTTTGAGGTCGGGGCACTTCTATTGACCATCTGAGTAAAGATGGGGGTCAGTTGGTCAGCAGAATCTCAGGCAGGAGGGGCACACACCATCGGGTACTGGAGCCTTTTTGGTCTTTTGTCTCTGACACTGCTTAGTCAGATCTTCAGTGCAGGGAGGGGGGCAGAGGAAAGGGAAGAGGAGGGGGTCAGGGGCCACACCCGGTGTCGAAGGTGTTAAGGTCAGCAGTCAGTCGGGGGCTTTCCACGGATTGGGGGGTTATTGTCTTTTTACCGCTTTTTTCCTAACTTTAGCTTCCTGTTTGTCTTTTAGCGCCCGTCATCTTCCAACGGGTGTAAGGTATGACCTTCCACCTTTCAGATCACACAGCATTTGTTATTCAAGATGTCTCGCCTGCTGCTAACCAACCCCCCTCCCCTAGCTTATCCACCATGAAGGACTGTCCACTGTCCACCTGCGCCACATCGAACCTTGGCTCCGCCCTACAACATGGTGACGAGAAGGCTGGCCAATCCACAGTCAGCGCAGACGGCTTTGGGCGTAAATGATAGCATGCTTCCAGCTCATCTTCATCATCACCGCAGGCTGGCTCGTTCCAAGTAGTGTTGCCATGGCGATGCTCAGGGACTCCTCCAGCATCGCTATTTATTGACCTTCATTCTTGTGCATGTGTAGTGAGTGGTTGTGTTTGTGGAGTTTGAAGCTTTTTAGCTAGTTGATGCTAAGCTAAAGCATCTGACACCAAAGCAGCTGATGCGAAGCTAAAGCTAAAGCAGCTCACGCCAAGATAAAGCAGCTGATGCTAAGCTAATGCAGCTCACACTAAGCTAAAGCAGCTCACGCAAAGCTAAAGCAGCTGATGCTAATCTAAAGCTGCTGACGCTAAGCTAAAGCTGCTGATGCTAAGCTAAAGCTGCTGATCACTAATCTAAAGCAGCTGATGTTAGCAGATGCAAATCTAAAGCAGTTGATGCTAATCTAAAGCTGCTGACGCTAAGCTAAAGCTGCTGATGCTAAGCTAAAGCTGCTGATGCTAAGCTAAAGCTGCTGATCACTAATCTAAAGCAGCTGATGTTAGCAGATGCAAATCTAAAGCAGTTGATGATAATTTAAAGCAGCTGACGCTAAGATAAAGCTGTTGATGCTAAGCTAAAGCAGCTGACTAAGCTAAAGGAGCTGATGCTAATCTAAAACAGCTGACAATAATGTAACGCTGCTGATGCTAAGCTAGAGCTAAATCAGTTGACACTAATCTAAAGTGGTTGACGCCAAGCTAAACGGCTGATGCTAATCTAAAGCAGATGATGCTAGCAGATGTAAATCTAAAGCAGTTGATGCTAAGCTAAAGCAGCTGACGCTAAGCTAAAGCTGCTGATGCTAAGCTAAAGCAGCTGACACTAAGCTAAAGATGCGCTAGCTGGTCTGGAAAGTCTTCATTCAATGACAGCACAATAACACAACTTCTATCACGTGATTTTTATACACACTATAGGCTGTGTGTAGTGTATTATGTTATACATACTTATGTTGTGTGTGTGTGTGTGTTATTGGTTATAGTGTTTAGTTGACACAAATAAGAACGTCAGTACCATTTTTTTACTTTTGTATTTGTAATACTATAATATTACATATGTATGTCATTAAATGAATAATAGCGCTATGAGTAAAGTAGTTGTATATATTTGCAGTATAGAAAAGGCCACTAGGTGGTAGCAACGGCCCAAGTGTTATTTAGTCAGTTTCCGACACGAAGAAGAACCATCTAGAAAGTCACCAACTAGAGCAGAGCCTGACCTATGGTGCATATCTGTCTGGCTTTTATAAAGTAATGCTGTATAATCCTCATGAGTTAAGCTGTTTAGAACATTAGAAACCAAAACGAGGCAGGAATGACACTCTAAGGCGTCAAAAGGCCGGCGTCCACCTTGCATAGAAAACTGCACTGAGCCGATCTACATGCACAGCTCTAGACGGAGGCTCGCTGTATTGTTTTGATAGAGGAACATTCCCTCGCCGTCAGGAACGGTTCACATTCCCAAAGGTTGGTTTGACTTGTGTTGTTTATGTGACGTCTTTATCCTCCTTAATGTCAAACTCTGTCCCGTTGGGCACACGTTGGATCGCTCATACCGGCCGTGCTGCTCGCTAACACGGGCTAACGTCTGCAGCACAGCTGGCTAGCTCGCCAGCTAATTGCCAAAAATACCACCGTTGATTCTCGTTTTAACTTTCATTTAAGCTCTTGCCATTCAGGCTCTTGTTTAATATTGCAAACGATGCATAAAATAAGTATTTGTTGTCCTGACGTGATCATTTTACATTTTGGTGTTGGCTAATGTAACCGAAACGTAACGTCATCAGTGACGTCACCAACAAGATCATTCTACTTGTACTGGTTTCTGTCAGTGGAAATAATATCTGGTAGTAAGAACAATAGTAGTGTGTTTGTCATATGTCCGCGCCTTCAAACTTCACCTTGAACAGCCAGTCTAATAGCGTAGCGACCTTTGCCTTTGGAGAGGTAGTGTTTCCATGCAAGTGCGTATACAATGTTGACTTTGTCTACCTGGACGTGTCTTTCTTCATTACAAAGTCGGTGGTCTGACAAGACTTACAAAGTGACGTCAATCATCCAGGACAAAATGTCTTTGGCGTTGCTGTTGGAGTGCAATGCGGGTTCCCGTCCAGTAGAGGGCGGTGTATCATCACAAAGCGGCAAATTCAAAGTCAGGAACATTTCGGCTCTTTTTCGAGAGTCGGATTTTGGCTCCCAAGCGGAGTGGCCAATGAACCTAGCGTGTTTTTGGAATGGGGGAGGAAACCGGAGTCCCCGGAGAAAAGCCACCCATGCACGGGGAGAACATGCGTCCTCGTATTTTCGTTGTCTGGAATACAAGACAGACAGAATACTTTTATGAATCCCTTTGGAATTCCCTCAGGGACACTGGCGTCTCCACTGTTGGAAAGAAATACATAGAATCAAGTATAAAGGAATATAAGATGAAATATAAAAATGGAAGATAAAGGTAGACACCGAAGGCGTATATTGTTTAAGAAGAAGCTGGGAAGGAAACCGACATGTTTGTGGCAGAAATGTCCTCCAGGATGTTTGGCGTGAAAAGTTGGTGTTTAGTCGGCAGTGTTTTGGTTTATGTCCAGCCATCTTCCATGGCTTGTCTTTACCAAGTATTGGGGTGAAGTATGCGTGTCCTGTTGTCCAGAAGGCATGGAGGAGCAGCAGTCGCCCGCGGCCAACACGGACAACAGCAGCCAGAGAAATGGAGAAGAGGTACCAAACGTGTCGCAGTCTTGCTCAGCCTTTTGTCTTCATTCAGGCGCCTGAGATCTTTGTCATTTTTGCATCTCAGAAGACGAGGCGTAGCAGCTGGACCAAGGGGCGGAAGCGGAAGAAGCCCATGAAGGACCGGAACGCCCCCAAGGCGCCACTGACGGGCTACGTCCGCTTCATGAACGACCGGCGGGAGCAGCTGCGGGCCGAGCGTCCCGACGTGCCCTTCCCGGAGATCACCAGGATGCTGGGCAACGAGTGGAGCAAGCTGCCCCCGGAGGAGAAGCAGCAATACCTGGACGAGGCGGAGCGCGACAAGGAGCGCTACATGAGGGAGCTGGAGAAGTACCAGAAGACGGAGGCCTACAAACACTTCACCAGGAAGGTCCAGGACAAGCAGAAGGGGAAGCGGCACAGAGGAGGTGAACTCCCGACTTCCAACGTGTGCATTCTTCACACGCACCATATCGTCACACGCACCATATCTTCACACGCACCATATCGTCACACGCACCATATCTTCACACGCACCATATCGTCACACGCACCATATCGTCACACGCACCATATCTTCACACGCACCATATCTTCACACGCACCATATCTTCACACGCACCATATCGTCACACGCACCATATCGTCACACGCACCATATCGTCACACGCACCATATCGTCACACGCACGGGCGCCTCACATTCAACAATGTTTGACATCATCTGCTGTCCTCTTTTCTTCTCTCCTTCCTGGGCAGATGTTGGCAGCCAGGCGGCCAGTGAGGTTCTCCATGAGGTGGGAGCGCCTCCTCCTGTCCTACTCCTTCCGAGGTGCCGTCAGCATGTCGGAGATAAATGTTGTCTCTCTTGTGTGTTGCTTGCATCACCAGAAGGATGCGGAGGGGAAGGACAGAAGCGTCTTTGACATTCCCATCTTCACAGAGGAGTTCCTCAACCACAGCAAAGGTCAGCAGCTCATTCACATAACACAATCCTGCTCGCAACAAACGCCCTCTTCCTCCTCTTCCTCCACAGCTCGCGAGGCCGAGATGCGACAGTTGCGCAAGACCAACATGGAGTACGAGGAGCGCAACGCTGCTCTCCAGAAGCATGTGGAGAGCATGCGTGGCGCCGTGGAGCGGCTGGAGGGCGACGTGATGCAAGAGAGGGGACGTAACGGCCTCCTCCACCAGCACCTGGACACCCTACGTCAGGCACTCGCCGCCAGCTTCTCCTCCGTGCCTCTGCCAGGTGAACAGCCGCACTCGCCTGCTTCCGTCATCACATCCACACGTATGGAAGTACGCATATGTAGGTACCGTCACATCCACACGTATGGAAGTACGCATATGTAGGTACCGTCACATCCACACGTATGGAAGTACGCATATGTAGGTACCGTCACATCTACACGTATGGAAGTACGCATATGTAGGTACCGTCACATCCACACGTATGGAAGTACGCATATGTAGGTACCGTCACATCCACACGTATGGAAGTACGCATATGTAGGTACCGTCACATCCACACGTATGGAAGTACACGTGTAAGTACCGTCACATCCACACATATGGAAGTACGCATATGTAGGTACCGTCACATCTACACGTATGGAAGTACGCATATGTAGGTACCGTCACATCCACACGTATGGAAGTACACGTGTAAGTACTGTCACATCCACACGTATGGAAGTACGCATATGTAGGTACCGTCACATCTACAGGTATGGAAGTACACGTGTAAGTACCGTCACATCTACACGTATGGAAGTACACATATATAGGTACCGTCGCATCTACACACATGTAAGTACACATACTGTATGTAGGTACCGTCACGTCTACACATATGTAGGTACCGTCACGTCTACACGTATGCAAGTACACATGGTACACGTATATAATGGTGGGCATACTCTCTACGTTTGTGGCC
Organism: Doryrhamphus excisus; assembly: GCF_030265055.1. Classification (NCBI taxonomy): domain Eukaryota; kingdom Metazoa; phylum Chordata; class Actinopteri; order Syngnathiformes; family Syngnathidae; genus Doryrhamphus; species Doryrhamphus excisus. The sequence goes on from NC_080468.1 coordinate 18,240,013, forward strand.
CAGGAAGTGGAGAGATGGCCACGCTGGACAGCATCGACGCCTACATGAAGAAGCTGCACAGCATCATAGTCAGCAGCCCACAAGAACACGAGAACCTCATCAACACTGTGAGAGACCTGGTCAACCGCTTGGACAGGTAATGCACAGCCAGGTGGCGCTATATCCCGTCATGTAAGACTGTTGTACTCCATGGGAAGGCGGAAGAAAGTCATCTCTGGAAAAGGCATAATGATAGCAACAGGTAGCGGTAATCTGGAATAAAAAGCGAGTACACCAAGTATCCAGACAAGAAATACATGGCATCCTGCCTTGGCGGAGGTATTAGCAGATCAATGTCAAATGACTTCCCATCACCTCTTGTCCTCTGTCAGATAATCGGGGCGGGTCCCATCAGAGAAGGAGAGAAGCACGCCAGCCCTCAGCCGTCACTGCCGCCCTCCCTCGAAAACACTTTCAGTACCTGCAAAGGTGGTGGTGGTGGTGGTGATGATGATGATGATGTAGCTCCTTGGTTATTTATTTCTTTTTCATACGTAGTACCTTATTGATCTAGCTCAGGGGTCAGCAACCCGCGGCTCCAGAGCCGCATGTGGCTCTCCAGCCTCTTTGTTGCGGCTCCCTTTGCAATGCTTGAATATTTTTTAGCACCCGTGTGGTGAAAATGCACGTCTTTGTTATGAGTTTACAAAAATCCAACTTTGTGTGAGACCATGAATGCATCCTGACTGAGTTCTGACTGGTGACTGAATGAGCAGACAGGATGCTATCCAGTTCTCTCTGACAGGTTAACATGAAGGGAAATGAGTAATACTTTGAGTTATTTGAGTTATTAATTATTATTAATGAGTTATTTGACGATTCTAAAAAATAAATTAGAGCTCATTTAAAAACAAAAGTTTATCTCCAGTACTAGCAAGAGTACTCCAACTCGTCTTTTTTTTCCCCTCCAATGTTGTTTTAAACATACAACGTTTTGCGGCTCCAGGCTATTTTTCTTTAGTGGGCAAGTGGGTGAAATGGCTCTTTTCATAGTAAAGGTTGCCGACCCCTGATCTAGCTGCATGCACAGGAAACAATAATTGGTATCATCCATCTCCTTTTTCAATAAAGTCTACATGAGCACAAGATATCTTCTTCCTTTACGTCACTCCTGCTCATCTTCCTGTACTCCACCACAACACCCGACCTCACTTAGCCTGACGCCACATTTGTTTCCCATTCCTGAAGTCCCTAAAGACCCGCCCCACTATTTGGGAAGCAGAGACTTAAGCTAACGCCATTGAAGACATGACCGTCATACAATGAGTGGACAGCCCACTAAAGCAGCCGTGACCAGCTGTGGACTGTTCTTCCTGTTGAGTCACCATGATGTGGCTTCCTGTTTTCAATCATCCTTTTTTCCTTACCCTTCCTTTCGCCGGCTGACACTTCCTGTCTCCTGGCTGCTCTCTTGTAGCACACATAATCTAGCGTGCGTACGTATGAGCCCTCCTGTACACATGCATCCCATCTTCACCCGTTGTCATAGGAACGTGTCTACACTGGTGTGCCCCCTTCCCGTTTCCTCTTTCCTTGCATGTTCGTCTCTTTCAGATCAGCAAACAAATGTAAGTGTCAGTCAAACTAAAACTGAAGTATATGTATAATGTTCACGTCACCCGCTTACAGGACACTTCCGGTCGTGGCTTGCCTCCACACAATAAAACCAGGTGGAGATGCATCGTTCATCCGAATCATATATATGTCAACAAGGAAGAATAAAAGACACGTCTATCTGTGCAGCGGCCGAGAACGCCTTGCTCAAGTCTCGACTTGCGTCACGCATGGCTGGCGCGTTCAAGGACGCCTGAAGAAGACAAATGATTTGGGAAAGCGCAAATACACACACACACACATATATATATATATATATATATATATATATGTATATATATATATATATATACACACACACACACATATATTTATATACACCCACACATATATAAATATATATACACACACATATAATCATTAATAATTCTATTCATCAAATACAGTAAAAATGGGCATATTTCAGACAGTTATTAATGGTGATTAATCATGATTAGTGCATTTAAAAATCAGATATATCGGATTAACGTTTTAACATACACATAACCTATATTTTAACATAACAATTTCCCAAAGCAAGTATGTAAATCCAAAACTACCCCCCCCCCCCGGCTGAGAGGTGCGCGTTCACGCTGCTGTCTTTGGCCAGCCCAGATCCCAGGGAGCGCGCTCCCCTGCCAGGCTGAAAAGAATGCAGTTGTCCTTTCCACGCAGAAAGACAAGGGACATAAGACACAAGGAATCCTGGAACAAATAAGACTCTTTAGACTCGGAGACACGAAAGACACGCCGGTTATTTTAATGACAAGAAAACAAAGCGTCGAAAAAGAAGAAGAGGAAGAAGAGGAAGAAGAGAGTGGGCGAGAGTGGGAGGTAAGAAAAAGTTAGCTAGCGGCTTCTTCTTGACAACACAACACGAGTCCCCCCGTCCGCGTCTAACTCCAACTTTTTACACTCTGGCCACGGAAATGTCAACTTTCTTCTTCTGTGTGTCCCAGCTTACGTGACGATTCCACGCCACGCCTCGTGATACAGGCAACATAGACACATCATAGTGGGACAACATATATGTAAATACAACATATAGACAGAAGCCAGATCCAATATATGGGTCGAGCATACAGTACGTAGCCATATATACATGAGTTTGGACGGATATGATGATGATGATGATGATGATGATGATGGTGGCGTTTGATCTAAGAGCTGATATCCATAGCAACGTCCATGCTTTTCTTGATCATAACCACAGCCATTGCAGCTGTCATATCAATAGCTATGGCATCACGCTGCCAAAAGATGAAACTCATGCGAGCTCTTTTGGTAGTCATGGTTCTATTTGTCCAGACCTTGAGACCAAAGTACCTTGAGTTGTTCACATCAACGAGGAACCCGAGAATCAACGTGGTCTCATCTGTTTTTCCATGACTATACACACATACACATATGGAAACGACATATACCGTGTTATGGAAAAGTTGGGGCACCCCTGGTAACGTTCCTCTCTAAATGAGCGGTTGCTGGGATCATCCATATCATGGAGCAGACCAACACAGGGATGGATGAGACGTCCAATCAACTTGATAGGATTTACAATCGTTATGTCAGCTAAAGTAGGCATGAAAGTGGCATCAATATTTAGGAGATCCTCCTTTATCAGGAATAATGCTCCCAATGAGGGTCTGGATTCTGTGGTGCTACTCTTCAAGAAGATGCAACTTGCCATCGGCCCCCACGTGTACGCAGATCAAGGGTCAATGACGTCTTCCAATAACGAGTGCTAAAGGGATTCAAAGGTGCCCAAATGCGTGCACCTGCCTACTTTAGTTGACCTACACGTTCTGTAAATCCTATCAAGTCCATTGGACTTGTCATCCATCCCCGTGTTGGTCTGCTCTATGATATCTCTACCTGGAATGGCTGATCCCTACAAGCCGTCATTTAGAGAGGAACGTCAGGAACGTCACCAGGGGTGGCCAAACGTTGTCATACCACTGTAGATCCAACATATACGTAGATGGCGTAGTGGTTAGCGTTCTGGACTTTGGGGTCAGAAGGGGCACGTGGAATATGAAGCGCTGAAGCCAAAATCAGTGTGCGGATCAAAAAAACAAACTGTGGCGACACCGTAATCAGGAAAAAGCTGAGGATGTTCATCGTTAGTCACGTTGGTCACCTGCCTCTTGCTCCATTGTTTACACTGAGCGTGGCTGGTAGCTTGTAATTGTAATTGTAATTGGACTAATTGGACTAGTAGTATCAGAGTATAAGAATTATTAGTATTAGTATTATTAGAGTATTTGTATCAGAGTATTACTGTTGTGTAGGAGTATTAGTATGGGGATGTTAGTATTGTTAGAGTATTAGTGTTGGTACGGGAGTATTTGCACCATATTAGAGCAGGCGGGTGGGCCTGCAGGCCCGCCATGCCATTTTATAAAGTCTAAAAATTAGCTGCATTTTCAGTCAACTTACCTGCTGTTCCGATGATGACCACTGGACGGCGCTATAGTAACAAGCAAGCAAACTGTTTATACCGTGCAGAGCAGGTAAAGTGCAGCCAGCCACCTTGGCATCTTTTAGGGTGGTGTGTTAAAGAATAGAACCTTGGTCGCCATTATGCGAGTCTTCATGCCGACAAATATGAACACTTTCAGTCACAGCGGAGAAGAGAGAAGGAGAAGGAGAAGGAGAAGAGAGAAGGAGAAGGAGAAGGAGAAGGAGAAGGAGAAGGAGAAGGAGAAGGAGACTGTTGGCGGGTCTGAAGAAACAGCAGTCGGTGTTTACTCACAACCCAGACATCTGAGCCTGAGTGGAAGCTAGCAGGGTTAGCTTGCTTGGTTGTGTGTCAACCCTTATTATATCGGTAGCATATCATAACAGTAGCATATCATATGAGTATCATATCATACCATATATCATATATGACAGCATATCATATCATACAATTTCAGATGAGAACATACCATAGCATATCATATCAGTAGCATATATCAGTAGCATATATCAGTAGCATATCATATCAGTAGCATATCATATCAGTAGCATATATCAGTAGCATATATCAGTAGCATATCATAACAGTAGCATATCATAGCAATCATAACAGTATCATATAACAGTAGCATATCATAGCATATCATAACAGTAGCAAATCATAGCATGTCATAACAGTAGCATATCACAACAGTAGCATGTAATAACAGTAGCATATCATAGCATATCATAACAGTAGCATATCACAACAGTAGCATGTAATAACAGTAGCATATCATAGCATATCATAACAGTAGCAAATCATAGCATATCATAACAGTAGCATATCACAACAGTAGCATGTAATAACAGTAGCATATCATAGCATATCATAACAGTAGCACATCATAGCATGTCATAACAGTAGCATATCACAACAGTAGCATGTCAGCATATCATAACGGCAGATCTTCCACAATCTGTTATTTCGAGCCGCCACAACACAAATCAAAGATTGTGTATGTGACAGGAAGGCAGTGCTATTTTTAGGATCAGAGATTGTGTATGTGACAGGAAGGCAGTGCTATTTTTAGGATGGGAGATTGTGTATGTGACAGGAATGCTGTGCTACGTGACGCGTGTGTCTGAGAATGGTGTTGAATGTCACGTGGAGTAAATAAAAGGTGTTTATTTAGAACAGACGCGGTGAATCAGCTGCTCCACCGTCTTGCTGGGCTGTCCTGCCCAGAGATTGGCATTCGCTGGCGTGGGGGCGGGGTGTGTTGAGTGACAGGAACAGTGGCGAGAGGCGACATGTTAGTATTGTGTCAGAATTTGACAGTGATGGTAGGATGAGTTTTTTTGTTTTGTTTTTTTTTTGGATCAAATTGCAAAATTCTTTTCCATTCCAAAGAATGTATTGTGGTGATGACATGATCATTGTTGCATTGAAATACACAAGAGCACGGGGAATACTTCACATAATCTAGAATACTCGAAAGAGCTTGTTGTGACGAGGCAGTAATGCAGTAATGTTGTGGTTTTGCCAAGTGGGCTCTAAAGTCATGCTCACTGAAGCCTGCACATCATTTAGTCTGCTGCTGAATACCCAAACATGCTAGCAGATGCTGTAAATGTGTGTGCGTGAGTGGCGTTAGACTTGAGTGTAAACATTGTAGTCTCCACACTAAGATGAAGAAATGATGAAGAAATGAAGCCAGTACTCCCCGCCACTCCCCTGTATCTACTCTATTCTATGGTGTAAACGCTCCCTATGTCCCGTATAGTCCATCTGTACCGTATGCAGGTGTAGCATGTGTGCCATGGCATTCCTAATGCTATGTTGACACAAACACATAGCAGTATTTTCAAAGCAAACAACTAGCATGTGTGCACAAATGTGCAATATGTAACACCACTGTGCTGACGTGCGTGAAATATGGAAGAATATTTTTTTTTGCTTGGTTTCCCGTGAATGATGCAACTTCCCGTGGGCCGTGTAACCTGTGCAGTATTCCACACTTTCAGGGGGTAATGTGTTACAGTGACACAGCTAATATCGTGTTTGGATCGCAAAAGTCACTTCCTGCATCTTTGATTGGAATTCCACCTTGAGAAAAGACAGGTCAAAGGGAAGGAATAGATTATTCCGGAATAGATTGTAGAACAAAGTCATGAAGAGGTAAATGTACCATACATTCATTTTTGATAGCATTTGTCCTCATTAGGGTGAATGGTGAAGCTGGAGCCTACCCCAGACTGTATAAAAACATTGGCACTCACACCAATGTGCAATGACACTTAGCACGTTAGCACGTCAGCTAAGTAGAGAAGACAGGCTGCCATCCAGTATGGACGTTGCACGTGCGCGTCGAGCCCTACGCTCTTCTGCAAGTTGAAGCAATTGGTTTTAAAGGTACTTTAAACGTCTCTTCTGTTCACTCTTGCAGGTCCAGTGCGCGCCCATGCTGGGCTTTTGAGGTGTCCTTGTCAGACTGCAGTCGGTTCCTGTAGTCAGTATCTTCATGGAGGGGGTTCCCGTCCACTGACCGAGAAGGACGATTGTCGGCATCAGCAGCCATGTCTGCCTGCGGCACATTCACGGAACATGTGTGGAAACCCGGCGAGTGCAAGAACTGCTTCCAGCCAAAGAGTCTGCATTCCCCTGTTCTGAGTGGCGGGGAGAAGCTCCGGTCCGAACAGAGACTTCCGATGCAGCGGCATAATCTGCCCCATGACGGGACCAAGGCCAGCTCTAGTCTTGCCAACAACAACTCCCAGAAGGCTGGTGCCCACTCCGGACAGTTCCGTCCACCGGTGGCGAAGAAGCCCACCATTGCTGTCAAGCCCACTATGATGCCTCTGTGCTCTTCATCAGGGTCGGGTCCGGCAAACGTTCCAGAAGCAGGCAAAACGTCAGCCTTCAAAGTGTGGAATTGCAATGGAGTCAACTGTAAGAGGACTTACTGTTCCAACAGTGAAGGGCACGACGCTATCAGTGAGATTGAGGGCTACGAGCAGCTTAGTCCGAGGACCCAGAGTGGAAATAACAACAACAGCGGACTGACCGATGTCTTAAAAGAGATTGCGGGATTAGACCCCGGCCATAGCCTATCACTTGTCTCAAAGGACTTGTTTTGGGGGCGGATCAGTAGCTCGTATCGCAGGTCGCTGGAAAGGGGCGTCCCGGCTGCTAGCTGTTTGGCTATGGGAAGTTGCACCAGCGGTAGCGGAAGCAGCCAAAAGCGGGTATCCCTTAGCGATAGCACAGAGGTCATCAGCACAGAAGGCGGGCGCTTTTGCTACCCCGAATTTTCGAGTGAGGGGGAAGACGATGAAGAGGACGAGGAAGAGGATGAAAGAGACCACGAGCACGAGAGCTGGGACGAAAGTGATGAAGAGTTACTCGCCATGGAGATCCGCATGAGAGGCCAGCCGCGATTTGCACACTTCCGAGCTGCCACGTTGTCCCCGGTGCCCTTTGCCGCAGGCAAAAAGTGGAACACCGTCCCACTTCGCAATCGTTCTTTACAACGGATTTGTGCAGTGGACTACGATGACACCTACGATGAAATTTTGAATGGGTACACCTCCGTAGATTCCACTGGAGCCATTCTGCCTTATGGCCCTCACGCCAGTCAGGGAAGCGCTTTCCTTGCAAATTCAGAGCCCACAATTTCTCCTGGATCCTCGTCATCCCCCCCCGAGGACTCACAGACCGCATCCAGCAGCGAGAGCAGTATCTCCTACGTTGATGGAAATGGATTGCAGTCCTCCACCCAGTCACGTCCGGTCAAATCCCCCGTACCTTGTACTTCTCATGCAAAAGAAGAGCCGGCCCACGGAGCACCGGGTCCTGTCAAGGTTCCAGAGACTCACAAGGCTGTTCTGGCCATCAGATTAGATGATCAGGATCCGTTGGCATCGATGCCCCAGGCCCTTCCAGGTCAACCAGTGACTATCAGTTTCAGTCCCACAGAGGAACAGGCTAAACCGTACCGTGTTGTGAATTTGGAAAAGTCCGTTATCTGTAAACCTTACACCGTTGTGGACGTGTCAGCTTCCATGACCAAGAAAGATGAGCAGATAGCCCACTCTGCCCCAAAGCACACGAACCAGTCAGTACCATGTTGTGCCACTTCTGTGGGTCACCCGTTGGCTTCCCCTTCTGACGGGTTAGCAACCTCGGTTGCACACTCTCATGTGTCCAGAAGGAAACTAGGGAGCATGCGTTACCAGGAAGTATGGACGTCGAGCACAAGTCCTCGCCAAAAGATCCCCAAAGTTGATCTGGGGAACGGGAGGACCACCGGCCAGTCCATAAACTCTCAACACTTCAGCCACAAATCAGCTCCTACATCTCCAGTGGCTGGGCTGTCTTCTTCCCGAAGCGTGGCCGCCAACTCGCCCAATTTAGCGGAGATCAAGTTCAACAGTTTCAACAATGCAGGCATGCCTCCTTTCCCCATCATCATCCGAGACGAGCCAGCATACGCCCGCAGCTCCAAGAACGCCGTCAAGGTGCCAATTGTTATCAATCCAAGCGCTTATGACAATTTAGCCGTGTACAAGAGTTTCCTGGGTCTCAGTGGGCAGCTGACGCAGGGGAAAGGGGGCGGCAGTCGGGCCACCAGCCATACCTACGAAGAGATTGGATCCTCCGAGAGTTTCCAGTCCGCCTCGACAGACAAAACCCTCTCTGGCAGGGACACGTTTGAGAAAGCATCTTTGGAAGATTCCAAAGCATCGCTCCAAGTGGGAGTAAAAGCACCCAACCTGCAACCCAGGACCGCTGCAGACCCGCTCACTGGGACTGGCGCTGCCTTGAACCCGTTTTCACCCACTGCTAAAAGTAGCCTTGTTGCGCTAGCACGCAGTTGCAGTAAGGATAATGATGCAGAACAATCTTCTGGTGGAGTCGTGGAGGCCAGTGCTGTGCTCTCACAGATAGTGGCCTCCATCCAGCCTCCCCGCTCTCCTCCAGAGTCACCTTCAGCCCGTGAGAAATCTTTTAGTTCTGAGGAACTGTACGCCCTTCCGCCGGATGCCATGAGAGAAACCCTCACCAGACCCGCGTCTCTTCTCTCCACAAATGACGCAAGTGTTTCCAAGCCCGTGAAAAGTACGCTCTCCAAAGTTCTGTCCAAATCTCAGAGCGCCTCTGCTGCCCTCCCCCTTTGCACCAGCAGGTCAGAGCCAAACGCCCCGTTCCCCCCACCCAGGTCTACATCGTCCCCTTATCATGCTTCAAACATCCTCCAGAGACATTTTAGCAACTGGGCCAAGAGCTCTGCCTTCAGTTCTCCTGTGCGCCCCAGTGAAGGCGAAAGCAGCTTGAGTGGGGAGCGGCGTAATCCACCAGAGAGCTCCAAACCCAAACGCTGGATCTCCTTTAAGAGCTTTTTCCGTCGACGAAAAGACGAGGATGAGCAGAAAGAGAAGTCAGAGAAAGAAAAAGAGAAAGGCAAGTTGTTGGGCCTGGATGGGACCGTGATCCATATTCTCCCGCCTCCACCGAGTCAGCAGCAGCACTGGTTCTCTGAGGCCAAACCCCAGGATCCTTCACAGAAACCAACCATCGTGTTTGCCTATAAAAAGGAAGGTGGTGGTCCTGCTGGTGGACAAGGAGAACTACAAGTAGAAGAATGCCGGGAGACTGCACCTCTGACACCTAACCCCCACCAGGAGGCCGGACCTTTGAGCCCGGGCCCACCAGTAACAACAGAGGCCCCCGGAGCCGCTCCCGTCAGTGACATAAGGTATTTCTCTAAGAACGCTTCCACCAACATGAAGCTATGAATGAAGCGCCACCTGGAGATGTTCCTTGTCTTCTGTGTAAATAGTCGAAGTAGAAATAGTAGATCTTGAGTAGAAGGCTTTCATGTCTTGTTCATGTGTTGTTGACGTGGGCGTGGCTGTGACATAGGAACACATTCCAGTGGTTTTACGGCAGCTCGGCCAACAAAGTAACAAGCGCCTCCTTCTGCCTTTCTCCTTTTTGATTGGCACGCGACGGGTTAACTCTGCTGCCATTGCCTCGTCCGAGTGGGCGTGCTTTTCTGCACACGCAGCACCTTAGACACCTTAGACAGGTAGGAGGACAGGGAGGACTAGAAGACGTGGTCCTGCTGTGCTGAGCATGTTTGAAGGTCTGCGTGGTGTCCAGGGTGACAGATGGGAAGCTGTGTGAGCCACTATAGTGGGTACGTAACCAATACCTTCTCGTGGACGTGGATTTCAAAGACAAGGTTTGTTTGTGGGGGGAGGGGTGGGAGTGAAAAGTGAGTCGAGGCGGTTCCGTGCCGTCTCAACAAGTCAGGTCCTGACGCTGAGAGGTGAAGCAGCCATGAAGGTATTTGAGTGTCAAGGTGTTCCTTATTTTTCTGCTGTGGTGGTCTTTTGGCTTCCAGCAACGCTTGCAGCTACTTGGACTATTTCCTTATCTCCTTGGCCCCATTTCTCATGGCGTCTACTCCAGCTGTATCAAACATGGCTTCCAGTCGTGGTCGTGTGCCAAATCTCTGTTGGATTCAATTTCAGATGTTTGTGCAGTAGCATGAGATGACTGCGGAGTGGAGATGGTGTTCTCCACCATCCAACTGGGATTGATGTCTCTGGTGCTATGAATTATTAGTCATATGCAAAGTACACGTCCAAATGTCCCCAAAGGGAAATGACTCATGGGATTTGGGATCATGCAGACGTGAGTGAGTGACGATGACGCCCACCTTGCTCTTCTAAGCCGTCTGTCATCTCCTTTGTTCATCATTGACTCGTATGACCGGGAAACAAAGCTGGGAACTGATAAAGACACCAAAGTGCAAGAATGGAGACACCACGGGAATGCCGGACGTAGCACTGGTGGATTTGGAACTTTGACAACCTGGAATGATATCTGTCCTGCGTCGTCTGATATCAGTGCTGATCATATCATACTTTCTTATGACCATTCATCTAACTGGGGCTCGGGTCTTTTCACGGGGCTTACCCTCCAGGAGCATCATGTAGGAATAATCCCAGTAGGGAACTAGCATCACATAGGAATAATCCCAGTAGGGATTTAGCATCACATAGGAATAATCCCAGTAGGGATTGAGCATCATCCCAATCAGGATTAAGAGTCATAGATGAATAATCCCAGTAGGGATTGAGCATCACATAGGAATAATCCCAGTAGGGATTGAGCATCACATAGGAATAATCCCAGTAGGGATTTAGCATCACATAGGAATAATCCCAGTAGGGATTTAGCATCACATAGGAATAATCCCAGTAGGGATTTAGCATCACATAGGAATAATTCCAGTAGGGATTGAGCATCATCCCAATCAGGATTAAGAGTCATAGATGAATAATCCCAGTAGGGATTTAGCATCACATAGGAATAATCCCAGTCGGGATTTAGCATCACATAGGAATAATCCCAGTAGGGATTTAGCATCATATATGAATTTGTGTTGTAGTAGTGAGAGTGTGGAAGCTAAGATAACTTGTGTGTGACGGCAACAATGGCGCATTGAAGGACCCTGGGACAAAGTGGGAAATGTCAGCGCTTATGAGTGAAGTATAGCGATGGAAGGAGTGTGCCCTTATTATGTATGCTAGATGTATGCTGTACATTAGCACATTAGCATTTCTCAACCATTCACACATACCAATCCACCTTATTCCAGAAGGAACATGATCATCTGAATATTTGAAGTACATAAATGCAAGCAGGAATGAAAGCCTGATACTCTCTGCGGTTGAGTGCCCCCGGCTTCCAACTATGAATATATTGAGTGCTTTGGATGATGCTTGGTCTAAGTAGGCGGAGTTGAAGTCCTGCATTATTCCCATCTAATCTGCAGCCAGGTACCAGTCAGCGCCGGCCATGCCAGGGACGGGGAGCTGCCCGCTGCTACCCCCCTCGCCACCAGAGTCCATCTGGGGCCGGCGTTGGGGGAGGCTGGCCGATTCAGCGCCAGCCTCGGGGAACCAGAGGATGAGGGGAATCGGTCCCGTCGCTCGCACTCGCCGGCCTCCAGCCAGGGCAGCGCCACCTACAGCAACCTTGGTAAGCACAAGTCCGCGTGTGTCTTGTTGTGTTGATGGGGACAGCCATGTTGGATATGCACATGGGACAGGGACAGCCATGTTGGATATGCACATGGGACAGGGACAGCCATGTTGGATATGCACATGGGACAGGGACAGCCATGTTGGATATGCACATGGGACAGGGACAGCCATGTTGGATATGCACATGGGACAGGGACAGCCATGTTGGATATGCACATGGGACAGGGACAGCCATGTTGGATATGCACATGGGACAGGGACAGCCATGTTGGATATGCACAGCTCAGCAACATCACGACCACGCCTTTTCTTTCTCTTGTCAAGGTTCACGTCCACGTTTATGGTGCTTTCAAGGACCAAACAAAGGAAATAAGCTTTTTACACATGATGTCAAAGTATTAGCATTAGCGTGTAAGTGGGTACCAAAGACGATATCAGCATGCTAGTGTAAGTGGGTACCAAAGACGATATTTGATTTTTGATTTTAATTTCCCTTCTTTACCTTTATCCAGATCTGCACCGCATGCCGCATTCCTCTGCACAGTTTCATGCAAATGAGTTGAGTGTTTTGGCAACCCCACCAAAGAGCTTCCTTGGCGGAGGTCATTAATTCAGGTTTTGTGATCTCCTGCAGGCCAATCAAGAGCCAACATGATTCCACCGAAACAGCCCCGGAACATGAAGGCGTCCAACGACACCCTGGCTTCCATTGACCTGGAAGGCCTCATCGACCAGCCGCTCCCCAAATCCACACCCCCACCCCTGCCGAAAAAGGCGGTCAGCCGCTCCAGCACAGAGCCCAGCCTGGGCGGCAAGGAGCCCCTCCCGTGTGCCTTCAGACCTCGGCTGGAGGCCAAACCTGGCGGCACCCACCTGAGCGTCGCCAATCCGCTCTACGACTTGGACACGGCCTGGGAGACGGCCAGTCAGAGCTCCTCGCTCGGCTCTGAGCCTCATCCACCTCACGGCCGGCAGAGCGGCGACTCCCTGGAGTGTCTGTCAGCCTCCATGGTCAAGGCCCGCCCCGCTACAAGCGTGTCCTCGTTGGTCACACCATCTGCCACCACCGCCACCAGGGAGAGGAAAGCGTACCCGAGTACCGAGTCTCTCCCCGGGCAGAGTCGCAAAGCGGGTCAAGACGCCGCCGCTACCAAGCACCAGAGGTCTGCTCTGTACCGGGGCTTGGACAGCTGGGACGAGGTGGTGGGCAGGATCAGGTGCCTTCACACGGACACCCTGAGGAAGCTGGCATCCAAATGCGAGGATCGTTTCATGGCCGGCCAAAAGGACCACTTGAGGTTCGGGACTGACAGCTGGTCCCACTTCAGGCTGACGACAGGGAGGCCCTGCTGCGAGGCCGGAGACGCCGTGTACTATACCGCCTCGTACGCCAAGGACCCGCTGGTCAGCTACGCCATCAAGGTCAGATATCAGACTCCCGGGTATTTTCTGTGTTATCGGTACTTGCAGGTAATTCAGCTGTTGGTGATGTAGTGGTTCACATTGCTGGTTGCTGGTTGGGCTCCAGCTTCACACTGTACAACATTCATTCATTTTCTACCGCTTATCCGCACGGGGGTCCGGGGGTGCTGGAGCCTATCCCAGCTGTCCACCCTGGACTGGTGGCCAGCCAATCCCAGGGCACATATAGACAAACAACCATTCACACTCACATTCATACCTATGGACAATTTGGAGTGGCTAATTAACCTAGCATGTTTTTGGAACGGGGGAGGAAAGTACCTGGAGAAAAGCCACGCATGCTCGGGGAGAACATACAATCTCCACACAGGGTGGGATTGAACTCGGGTCTCCTAGCTTTGAGGTCTGCACGCCAACCACTGGACCGCCACGCAGCCCACTGTACAACAGTTATTTTCAAATGTATGAAATTCAGGCCAATGTGAACCTAATCTGCCGTTTGTCTCGCTAGATCTGCCGGAGCAAAGTCAAGGAGACCCAGCAGCAGTTGGTCCACAGTCTGGCTGTAAGGCAGAGCCTGGCCCTCCACTTCAACATCCAGCAGGACTGTGGACACTTTCTGGCCGATGTCCCCAGCCGCCTGCTGCCCTGGGAGGAGGAGGAGGAGGAAGAGGAGGAGGCACGAGAGGAAGAGGTGGAGGAGAAGGCCGGGACGGAAGATGGAGAAGTTGAAACAGAGTCTCCAAATGGTGAATCGGCGGAAAGTTCAGCTGCTGTCGTCATGAGCGGCGCCGGCCACTTGAGGAGCCGAGTGGTGGTCATCACGCGCGAGGTGCCGTTCCAAACGGTGGCCGACTTTGTCCACCAAGGCGCATCCCAGCACAGCCAAAACCCCGAGGTTTACGAGCGGCAGGTGTGCCTCCTGCTGCTCCAGCTGTGCTCGGGCCTGGAGCACATGAAGCCTTATCACGTGACCCACTGCGACCTGCGCTTGGAGAACCTGCTGCTGGTCCACTGCCAGCCCGGCCCCGATCCCCTGGAACCCAACAACAACAACAACAATGGCAGCGACTCCGCCAGCGCCACCCACGTCGCCGGCCCTGCCCGTCTCATCATCAGCAACTTTTCCCAAGCCAAACAGAAGAGCGCTCTCATGGCTGCCGACCCCGGGGCTCTGAGGGACCACTCTCGGCTGGCTCCTGAGATCATCACGTCCACCCAGTTCCGCAAGTGCGATGAGTTCCAGACGGGCATTCTCATCTATGAGATGCTACACCAGCAGAACCCTTTTGAGGAGACGCCGGAACTGAAGGAACGAGAGTACACCTGGGCGGACCTGCCCCCCTTCCCGGTGCGATCGCTGTACTCGCGGGGCCTGCAGCAGCTGGCCCGCTTACTGCTCACCGTCAACCCCTCTGAAAGGATCCGTATGTCCGACGCACGGGCCTGCCTGCAATGTCTGCTCTGGGGGCCCCGGGAGGACTTGTTCCTGGCTCTGGGCTGCGGCAGCTCGGGCTCCGTAACGGCGGCCACCCTCCAGAACTGGCTGGACCTGAAGCGCACGCTGATGATGATCAGGTTCGCTGAGCGCTCCATGGAGTCCGCATGCGGTGTGAGCTTGGAGGACTGGCTCTGCTGCCAGTACTTGGCTTTTGCCACCACCGAGAGCCTGAACCGGGTGGTGCACATCCTGCAGCAGCAGAACCACAATAGTCCAGCGCACACCTTTCACAGGACTCAGTCGCAGCCGTTATGAGTTCCTTGGGGGTGGACTTCCTCCCTGCGTGCTGTCCTTGTGCACATGCTCACGTTAGCGTCCTGATTTAGCAGACATAGTATACATACATATATATATATATATATATATATATATATATATATATATCACATGCTTTTACTTTTCCAATTTCCAAATGGGAATACAGCATCTTTAACAGGCCCCCTAGTGGCTGCCCTTTGGTTCCCCGGGAATTTGGGCTGTGAAAAATATCTTCATGGCACACGGGCTGCAGGGCCCCCGCCTTTTGTCCACTCATCATCACGCGTATCATATCATCTATTAGCACGGAAATATCAGCCGCTTGTTTGCTCCCAGTGATGCCGCTCACATGCAACCCTTGAACGCAACCCTTGAACGCAACCTAACCAACGTGACGCCTACGTACTTTTACCATTTCTTTCACCGTTTCTACCTATATGCTGTGTATACTTTTACCATTTGTTGTATGCGTTTACCATTTCTCCCTATACTCTAGGCCTACGTTTACCATTTCTACCGATATGCTGTGTATACCTTTAGCATCTGTACCTATATGCTGTGTATACTTTTAGCATCTGTACCTATATGCTAAGTATACTTGTAGCATTTCTGCCCATACGTATACGTTACCATTCGTAAGGCTGTGGACTAGCACGGGTGAAACCACTGCAAACCTTTTCCTGCTTGTCTTGGGAAGGTTGGGACGGCGTGGATGCTGTGGATGCTGTGGATGCTGTGGATGCTGTGGATGCTGTTTCTCCAGGAGGGTGAAGACGTGGTCATGTGACTGTCACGGAGGTTATGGAAAGCAAAGAAGGAATTTATTGAAAAGGTAAAGAGTACGTCAACCACTTCAGTCTCGCCGCTTGCTCTTACTTTCTTACAACTCCTGATGTCTTCATCATTTCATGTGCTGTTTGAAGTACTTCATTATTGTATACCGAGGTCATTCATTGGAGTACTAACCATCAAAGTGCTAGTACCAGTGCTAGTACTTGGATGGATGTGATGATCCATAAAGGGAAAGTGTAAGGATTTGATACCAAAGAATGTGTGGAGAGCACCGACGTGTACTGCTGTGTACTGCTGTGTACTGCTGTGTACTGCTGTGTACTATGTCTATACAGTATACAGTACGTAGGTCATAGGTCATGTATTTGATCGTTCACCTTTGATCTTTGGTCCAATGTTGAGCGAGCGTGGAAGGAATGTTTGAGAGGAATTATCCACATATTCCAAAATATGAAAGTGCAGTAAACCATCACTTCAAAAACACGATCACCGCCCACTTGGAAGAAATCACAACCAAAACTATGGTTTTTATTTGGATTTGAACATGAGGAAATGTGTGTATTTGTACTTGGGCAGCTCAGTACTGCAAGTGTTTATACTGACTGGGGTTTTGTACACGGTAGCATGATGATGATGACGGTGGTCGCCTTGAAGAAGAATAAATATATATTTTGATATTCTCGTCTTTTAATGCGAGTGACGTCCACGGAGTAGCAGTACACCAGCTGCACCGCCAGATGGAGCCATTGCGAAGCCGAGCTCGGGATGTTTCTTCTTTAATATGACTTTTTTTTTGTTGAAAAAGGTGAGACGATACATTTTAGTGACTTGATCAATTGTATGTCTTTATGTTATCTTTCAAAGTGTTGGGTCTTCCAAGCCGACGCGAGCTGTCGGTGCTGCAATGCGGGCTTCCTGGAATCTTCCAGAAGGTTCATTAGTTGATTGGAAGTCGCCGCTTCATCGCTGATATCCTTCAAGGAAGTCTGGGCAGACGTGCGGGGGGGGGGGGGGGCGTGGGGGTCACATGGTCGTGTTGTTTAGAAAAGGCCGCCAATAAATCACCCATTGAATCTTTCCAGCCCAAATAGCTGAGTGTGCGAAATCAATCTAACTTGATTTTTGATGACGGTACACGTGCACGTGTCCATACGCTTCTCGTGTACGCTCACGCGCCTGCCTTCCCTCCAACAGCGCTGCTCCGCCCCTTCAAAATGACGGCTCGGCCTGCCCTTCCTTAGCCGGAAGCGGGCCGATACCAGCCCCCCCCCCACACACACTTCTGACTCTGGGTACGTTTAACTGATGAAGTGGCCAAGATGGAAAGGCCTCATAAACTCAACTTTATTGATCAACGTTACTGTGGAAGTCAAGAAAATCTTCTACTATCTAGTATGCAGTATATCTACTGTAGTATGCAGTATATCTACTGTAGTATGCATCTACTATAGTATGCAGTATATCTACTATAGAGTACTACATCTTCATGCACTTCATCTTTCCACAAAAACATGAATGAACACTGGTTGTCTTCCTGGGGACACTTGGGAGACATGTTGGGCACATGAGGGACATGTCAGACATATGGAGGCCATGTTGGACACGTTGGGATGTGTTGGACATGTGGACCGTCATGTTGGACACATGGGGGACATGTTGGACACTTATGGGGATGTTTAGGACTCGTGGGGGACATGTTGGACACTTGTGGGGATGTGTTGGACATGTGGGGGACATGTGAGGGACATGTTGGACACATGGAAACATTTTGTACATGTTGGACCCTTGGGATGACGTGTTGGATAGGTGGGGACATGTTGGACACATGGGGTCCATGCCAGGCTGTTGTGGGGGACATATTGGACACATAGGGGACATGTTGGACACATGGGGGCCATGCCAGGCTTTTGTGGGGGACATATTGGACACATAGGGGACATGTTGGACACATGGGGTCCATGCCAGGCTGTTGTGGGGGACATATTGGACACATAGGGGACATGTTGGACACATGGGGTCCATGCCAGGCTGTTGTGGGGGACATGTTGGACACATGGGGGCCATGCCAGGCTGTTGTGGGGGACATATTGGACATATGGGGGACATGTTGGACACATGGGGGCCATGCCAGGCTGTTGTGGGGGACATGTTGGACACTTGTGGGGATGTGTGGTGTCTCAGTGAGGGAGTTTTCCGAGCTTGACATAGAGATATGCCAAGATGAGCTCCTTTCAGCGCACGCGCGTGTGTGCGGGGGTGGGGGGGCTGGGGGGGGGGGGGGCGGTTGGGGTTCTCGCTTTCCTTGCAGATTCCATCGAGCTGCGACACAAGCAGGCTGCTCTCCATCTTCATCATCTTCTTCTTCTGCAGCCTCCAAGCGTCTCCTTTCTTCCGCCTCCTCGTCTCCTTCCTCCTCTTGGTGCATGGAGCGCAGCGCCTGAGTAGACGCGAAAGGAGAGCGGGTGGGGTATCTTCATCCACCCTCCTCATCCTCATCTTGGGGTTGCCGTCCCGGTAAGAAAGAGCACCGTGGGGTTTGGGGCGAGCACGTGATCCAGCATGCTGCGTGTCTTTGTGTCCCGATGACGTCACCAGGTCTTGCGTTTCTGAGACATGATGCGACACAGAAATGGTCTGTTCCAGGGTGAAAGTGCGGCCAAGGCACGTGCAGATAGTGCCACTTGGTGGTCTAGTACGAGTATTACTGCGCTCATTGGTGAGTAGTAGGTGTATTCTAGTAAATGCAGCATTCTAGCAGAGCGAAAACACAAACAAGCACCCACATCTCCAGTGTGGTCACATTAATGGCGACATTAGCAGCTGTGGCTGTAGGTAACGTCCTCATGTCTTTTCTTTTGATGAACTCTGCTGACTCGGCACTTCTTCCAACGTGGGTTGTGTTGCACGTCAGCATACTTTTCTTTTATGGCATGTTCCTCTCCACTTTCTCATGCACTCCTGATCATTCCTCAAGTTTACGAAGGGCAACTGCTGTTCGATGCCGTGACCAAGTACACGTGCAGGACCATGTTCACCTGCCGTCAGTGACACGTAGACCTGGGGGTGGTCTACATCGTGGTGGTAGGACACGTTGCAGATCAGGTTTATTGATACAGCACTTAACATCCCCGGATCTGAACCCCCACTCGGGCAAGGAAAACAGGCCATGAATAGTATTAACTAAATGCTAAAGTGTAAAAATAAGTCTTGGGTAGTGAACATCTCTGCTGAGGTAGCAGCTCCAATATCAGGTAGGACATTCCACAGTGATGGAGCACCAATAGGAAAGACTCCAGAGCTAGCATACTTCTTTCTGGCTCTCAGGATTGTCAACAGACCGCCGTGTTGGGAGCGTAGGTTTCTGGACGCAGCATCGGGTAGAACTCAGTCAACCAGATAGGAAGGTGCCAGTTCATAGGGTAGAACTAGGCCAACCAGATAGGAAGGTGCCAGTTCATAGGGTAGAACTAGGCCAACCAGATAGGAAGGTGCCAGTTCATAGGGTAGAACTAGGCCAACCAGATAGGAAGGTGCCAGTTCATAGGGTAGAACTCAGTCAACCAGATAGGAAGGTGCCAGTTCATAGGGTAGAACTAGGCCAACCAGATAGGAAGGTGCCAGTTCATAGGGTAGAACTAGGCCAACCAGATAGGAAGGTGCCAGTTCATAGGGTAGAACTAGGCCAACCAGATAGGAAGGTGCCAGTTCATAGGGTAGAACTAGGCCAACCAGATAGGAAGGTGCCAGTTCATAGGGTAGAACTCAGTCAACCAGATAGGAAGGTGCCAGTTCATAGGGTAGAACTAGGCCAACCAGATAGGAAGGTGCCAGTCCATGTCATATGTTGTAGTCCAGGAACAGAACCTTGAAGTGGCTTTAGATGAACTGAGAGCCAGCGCACGTTGGCTAGTACTGGAGAATTATGCTGGAATGTTGGCGTCCTGGTGAGGAGTCGTGCTGCTGCATTTTTAGTAAAGAGTTCCAGGACGTCCGTTGTTCAATGGCACATACAGCTGAGTGTCGTGGGCATAACAGTGAAAGCTAATCTTATGTTTGCCAATGATGCTGCCCAGCGGAAGCGTGTAAATATTGAATAGAAAAGGGCCAAGCACTGATCCTTGTGGAACTCCGCAAGTGACACCACAGTACTCGGAGATGACATCATCATAAACTACAGATGTGCCCAATCCAGGAGAGGAGATCCAAGCCAAGGGAGTAGCGGAGTTCCACAAGGATCAGTGCTAATAATAAACAATAATAATAAAGGGGAAGCTATTATGTAATGAGCCATGGACTCCTATAGAGCAACTACACACATTAACCACTGTGGCGTGGAGCTGAGTGAGGGCACCACATTTATACCTGGAGACCATCTTGGCGCCACATCGGTAGTGGAAATGTGGTCATTCCACGTTCCAGACATCGGTGAGCCCTCTGGTTGGCTCCTCCCCCGTGGACGCACGGCGTGTCCCGCATCAATTGACCTTTCCCGGCGAGGGCGTCCCGCTTCTGGCTTCAGCAACAGTTTGGCGGATATTTCACTTCCTGTTCATCACAAAAGTACAACGGTCAGCGTCGGGAACATCCTAAACTTCCTTCAGCGATCACTTCCGAATGCCAAACCTCAGGATCTGAAAAGTGGGCGTGGTTTCACAGCAGAACAACAAAAAAGAGGAAAAAGCATCACATCCCCTTTAAGACACAAAGAAATCATCTGCAAGACTTTTGGAAAAGTCCAATCAATTCACAGCAAAAAAAAGCAGGAAGCAGCAGAAGCACCCAGGAACACGTCTTCCTCCAGGGAAGCTGGAAACTTGACGTATGAATGGGATGCTACCTGAGGGAATACCACGCAGACCAAGGAAGATGCCGCATTCCTCGTCACGCTCTAGGTTTCCAGTTGTCTAGGTTTCTAGGTTTCTAGCAAGTGGTTCTGGGGGGCTCCAAATGGTTCTAGATGCTTCTGAATGGTTCTAGCAAGTGGCTCCAAATGGTTCTAGAAATTGTTTCTGGATGGTTTCAGATGGTTCTGGCTTGCTCTAGAAATAGTTTTCAGATGGTTCTATATGGTTCTAGATAGTTCTAGAATTGGTCCTGGATGGTTGCCAATAGTTCCGAATGACTGCACATAGTTCTGGATGGTTGCAGATGGTTCTGGATGATTGTCCCTGGTGGGAGGACAAGGAATGTTGTCTCCTTGTCTCTCCTGTCTCCCGTCTTTCTTGTCCCCAAGCAGCGAGACGTCCTGTTGGAGCTTTGAATGTGTGGATTGACATCTTTTATCTTGTGACGCTGGCAAAGGTGTGCTTTAGAAAATACCCGTGTTGGTGTGGACCTCAATCCACAGCAGACGTGTTTGGAGTAGTCAGTGTGCAGCCGTTCTGTCATCAGATAAGCCAGGCATGGTGGTGATTAGGATGTTTATCCTACATGTTTATCCTAGATGTTTTATCCTGGATGTTTTATCCTAGATGTTTATCCTAGATGTTTTATCCTAGATGTTTTATCCTGGATGTTTTATCCTGGATGTTTTATCCTGGATGTTTTATCCTGGATGTTTTATCCTGGATGTTTATCCTAGATGTTTATCCTAGATGTTTTATCCTGGATGTTTTATCCTGGATGTTTTATCCTGGATGTTTTATCCTGGATGTTTTATCCTGGATGTTTTATCCTAGATGTTTTATCCTGGATGTTTTATCCTGGATGTTTTATCCTGGATGTTTTATCCTGGATGTTTTATCCTAGATGTTTTATCCTGGATGTTTTATCCTGGATGTTTATCCTAGATGTTTATCCTAGATGTTTTATCCTGGATGTTTTATCCTAGATGTTTTATCCTGGATGTTTTATCCTGGATGTTTTATCCTAGATGTTTTATCCTAGATGATTTATCCTGGATGTTTTATCCTAGATGTTTTATCCTGGATGTTTTATCCTGGATGTTTTATCCTGGATGTTTTATCCTGGATGTTTTATCCTGGATGTTTATCCTAGATGTTTTATCCTGGATGTTTTATCCTGGACGTTTTATCCTAGATGTTTTATCCTGGATGTTTTATCCTAGATGTTTTATCCTAGATGTTTTATCCTGGATGTTTTATCCTGGATGTTTTATCCTAGATGTTTTATCCTGGATGTTTTATCCTGGACGTTTTATCCTAGATGTTTTATCCTGGATGTTTTATCCTAGATGTTTTATCCTAGATGTTTTATCCTGGATGTTTTATCCTGGACGTTTTATCCTAGATGTTTTATCCTGGATGTTTATTGTAGATATTTTATCCTGGATGTTTTATCCTGGATCTAACAAAGTATGAGAAGATACAATGTCCCTCACGTTGGCTTGTGCTGTTCCAGCTGGGTAGGAATGCCGAGATGCAGTCGGATCGCCCACGCTGCCTCCTTTGTCCCCCACCAATAATCCCTCCTCTTCCTCCTCCTTACACACACACACACACACACACACACCACTGTGTGCACTGCCAGGGCTGGGTGAAGCCATTGTAAGGAGGCGGAGCCCTGGTAAGGAGGCGGAGTTTTAGCAGCCATCATTGGTCTGCAGTGCGTCACCCCCCCCCCCCCCCCCACATTAGTATATTGCTGCGGCTTCAGCTGCTGACATATGAGGAGAGTCCACGGAGGGGGCTGGTGGGGAGGTGCGGGGGGTGGTCTTATCTTAGGGGCTGTGAGTTACTCTGAATGGTGGTGGGGGTTTGGGGGGTTTGGGGGGTTTGGGGGGTTTGGGGGATGCGCATTTACTTGTGAGGTACGTTGTTGGTGTCTGTCTCTTTAAATGTCAATAAAGTCCAAACATTGACTTTCATTGTTCATGATTCATTCCTGATTATATAAGCATGACTCATATTTCATTATTATTACACAGATGAGCATTTGTGAGTGTTATCTAGCCGTCTCTTTGAAAGCGTTATTATTCTTGTGTCAATGCTGCACATCTATTTTCATACACGCATACATTGATGCTTATATTTGTGTAGCAGCTGTAAGCTAGATTTATGAATAACCACCTGCCCTTATTAATAGGAAAGGAGTTAGCATAGTCGTAGTGGAGTTAGCATAGCCGTGAAAGTGTTAGCATAGCTGTAGCATAGCCGTAAAGGTGTTAGCATAGCCGTATAGGTGTTAGCATAGCTGTAGCATAGTTGTAAAGGAGTTAGCATAGCCATATAGGTGTTAGCATAGCTGCAGCATAGTTGTAAAGGAGTTAGCATAGCTATAGCATAGTTGTGAAGGAGTTAGCACAGCCGTATAGGTGTTAGCATAGCTGCAGCATAGTTGTAAAGGAGTTAGCATAGCTGTAGCATAGTTGTAGAGGAGTTAGCATAGCCTTATAGGTGTTAGCATAGCTGTAGCATAGTTGTAAAGGAGTTAGCATAGCCGTATAGGTGTTAGCATAGCTGCAGCATAGTTGTAAAGGAGTTAGCATAGCTGTAGCATAGTTGTAAAGGAGTTTTCATAGCCGTAAAGGCGTTAGCATAGCTGCAGCATAGTTGTAAAGGCGTTAGCATAGCTGTAGCATAATTGTAAAGGAGTTTGCATAGCCGTATTGGTGTTAGCATAGCTACAGCATAGTTGTAAATGAGTTAGCATAGCTGTAGCATAGTTGTAAAGGAGTTTGCATAGCCGTATTGGTGTTAGCATAGCTACAGCATAGTTGTAAATGAGTTAGCATAGCTGTAGCATAGTTGTAAAGGAGTTTGCATAGCCTTAAGGCGTTAGCATAGCTGTAGCATAGTTGTAAAGGAGTTTGCATAGCCTTAAGGCGTTAGCATAGCTGTAGCATAGTTGTAAAGGAGTTAGCATAGCCGTATAGGTGTTAGCATATTCGTAAAGGCGTTAGCATAGCTGTTAGGATAGTTGTAAAGGAGTTAGCGCCGAGTCTGCTGCACATTTTCGCATTTCCTCTCGTAGAACGTCACCTTTATTTTTTCCAGGTTGGGGAAAGTGGGCGGGAATGCCATATGGAAGACGTATGCTAAAATATGCAGGGAATGGAAATGGAATGACAATGAATGCTTTGTTGGCGTTGCAGGCCGGCCGCCGCCATGTCCTCGCCAGCTGGTGGGGACGTATCAGGCTACCATCTGAGTGGTGAGTGGATATCTGGGAAACATCTAAACCATGTTGTGATCATTGTCCATGACGTTTGAGGGCTTTCATGTCAGATGGAAAGTTTTAGTATTCAAGTATTTGTGGGAGAAATGCTAAAGTGAAAGGATGGCGCCTGAATGGCCGCCGCCCCCTGCTGGTGACTCGCATGTACCGCAAGCATCCTTCTTCCAGTGGTGCGCAACCCACCGGGCTGGGAGGTGGGCATCTACATGGTGGGCTTCATGGTTCTGCTGGCTGTGGCCGGGCTGAACATCTGGAAGCTCTGGAAGTCCGGAACTTTCCCAGCGCCGTCGCCCTTTCCCAACTTTGACTACAGATATCTCCAGGAAAAGTATGGAACGTCCTTCTCAGAAGTCCGCCAAAAGGTAAATGTGTTCTCTGTATTCATCTGACAAATCCTACACACATCCCGACATCACATCTTCAGAAGGTCCTCCTAAAACCACGTCTCTTGTGAAGCGGCTGGCGGCCAACAACCACCGACGGGCCTCCACCACGTCCAGCCGCAAGCCCAGCCTGGCCCCGGGCGACACCCCGGACGGCCTCAGGGATCTGGGTCACCTGGAGCTGACGGGTCGAGATCTGGACCTGAGCGCCGTGGTCCAGCTCAACCGCTCCGTCTCCACCGACTCGCTCAGCTCCATCTCATCCGTCGCCAACAACTTTGGCCACGACTTCACCGTCGGCCAGCTGGAGGTGACGCTTGAGTTTGAGTCCTGCCGATCTGCAGGGCAGGGCGTGCTTCACGTCACCATACACCAAGGCAAGGACCTCCTGGAGAAGGAAGAAGGAGACTTCCCAGGCTGCTTCATCAGGGTGTCCCTTGGGCCCGAGGAACTCAGTGTGGGCGTCACAAGGGTAAGACAGGAAGCTATGCTTCTTAGTAAGATGATGACCATTTAGATGTTCCTCAGATGTTCCTCAGTAAGATGATGACCGTTTAGATGTTCCTTAGCAAGATGATGATCCATTTAGATGTTCCTCAGATGTTCCTCAGTAAGATGAAGACCATTTAGATGTTCCTTAGATGTTCCTTAGCAAGATGATGACCATTTGGATGTTCCTTAGATGGTCCATAGCAAGATGATGATCCATTTAGATGTTCCTTGGCAAGATGATGATCATTTAGATGTTCCTTGGCAAGATGATGATCCATTTAGAGTTCCTTAGATGTTCTTTAGCAAGATGATGACCACTTAGATGTTCCTTAGCAAGATGATGACCACTTAGATGTTCCTTAGCAAGATGGTGACCAGTTAGATTTTCCTTAGGACACATACATGCTGTGTGATTGCGTCCTGTTGCCTTGCAGGTGCAGACCAATGCCTTCACCGTCATTTTTGAGGAGCGCTTCTTGGTAGCGCTGGACGTGTGCGCCCTGGAGGACGGCAGCCTCAGATTTGCCGCCTTTGGGATCGACAAGGATGAGAGGAACATCAGCGCGGGGGTGGCGGAACTCAAGCTGTCAGACCTGGACCTGACCATCAGACCCTTCAACATGTGGCTTTACCTCCAGGATGTCAATAAAGTCAGACCCTCTACTAAGATCCCACCTTCTCCATGTGTAAGAACCCTAACCCGAAGATCATCCCCAGGCGGTGGACGCAGTGGGGGAGATCCTCCTGTCGCTCAGCTACTTGCCGACAGCAGAGCGCCTCACGGTGGTGGTGGCCAAGTGCAAGAACCTGCAGTGGACCAACGGCAAGAACACAGCAGGTACCACCTTGTCATTATATATATGTATATAAAATATATATATATATATATATATATATATATATATATATATATATATATATATATATATATGAGGTATCGTCGGGATGCTATATAAAACTGGGTATCGGTATCGTCGGGACGCTATGTAAAACTGGGTATCAGTATCGTCAGGACGCTATGTAAAACTGGGTGTCGGTATCGTCGGGACGCTATGTAAAACTGGGTATCGGTATCGTCAGGACGCTATGTAAAACTGGGTATCGGTATCGTCGGGACGCTATGTAAAACTGGGTGTCGGTATCGTCGGGACGCTATGTAAAACTGGGTATCGGTATCGTCGGGACGCTATGTAAAACTGGGTGTCGGTATCGTCGGGACGCTATGTAAAACTGGGTGTCGGTATCGTCGGGACGCTATGTAAAACTGGGTATCAGTATCGTCAGGACGCTATGTAAAACTGGGTGTCGGTATCGTCGGGACGCTATGTAAAACTGGGTATCGGTATCGTCAGGACGCTATGTAAAACTGGGTATCGGTATCGTCGGGACGCTATGTAAAACTGGGTGTCGGTATCGTCGGGACGCTATGTAAAACTGGGTATCGGTATCGTCGGGACGCTATGTAAAACTGGGTGTCGGTATCGTCGGGACGCTATGTAAAACTGGGTGTCGGTATCGTCGGGACGCTATGTAAAACTGGGTGTCGGTATCGTCGGGACGCTATGTAAAACTGGGTGTCGGTATCGTCGGGACGCTATGTAAACAATGGCCACTCGCTGGTTGGCACCCCCAGATCCGTTCGTCAAAGTTTACCTCCTGCAAGATGGCCGAAAGATCAGCAAGAAGAAGACGTCCACCAAGCGGGACGACACCAACCCCATTTTCAACGAGGCCATGATCTTCTCCGTGCCCTCGGCGGTGCTGCAGGTGATGCCGGCCCGTGAGGGGATGGGTGAAAGTGGCGAGTCAGGCTGACAGAGTCATTCTTATGTAACAGGAACTCTCTCTACGGGTCACCGTGGCCGAGGCCTCGGACGATGGCCGAGGCGAGAACTCGGGTCACGTAATCATCGGGCCCGAGGCCAGCGGCATGGGGATCACCCACTGGAATCAGATGCTGGCCACCCTGAGGAAGCCTGTGTCCATGTGGCACCCTCTGCGCCGGATCTAGCCAATAAATGATCTTTGATGGAAGAGCTGTACCCAACCTGTATTTGTTTATCCATCCATTTCTCCATTTCAGCAACATCATCTTCTGGCATCTTGCCAAGTCCCAAATGAGGCCAAATTTGCTCAGCAAGATGATGTCAGATGACCTTATGTTCATACAGTCAGGACAAGCTACTAAATAACAACACCAAAGTACTACATGATTCTTTGGGTACACATTCCCATTGGGATCTTATTCTCCTTTCCTGGAAAGATAAAACGGCTACTTTAGCTCATCCTGACCCAAAGTTTTCATGTCAGTCCACACCGCATTGCTTGGCCCTCCGAAGGGAACATAACACATGATTGATTCCGCTCGGAATGCTAGTGCAGAATTTAAGAAAATGTATCCCACTTGTGTGGAATCCAAAAAGTGGGAATTCCACTTTTGTGGACTGAAAATAATTGTCCACTTATGTGGACACCTAAATAACAAAGTTTATCCCACTAGTATGGAATAAAAGATACGTGCCATGTCCTGTATGTGCTGGGGGGGTGATCACTTGTCCTCCTCCTGAAGTCCACGACGATCTCCTTTGTCTTCCTGGTACTCAGAGTCAGGTTCTTTTCAGAGCACCAGGTTGTGAGTCTCTGAATTTCCTCTCTGTAGGCTGTCTCGTCTCCGTTTGAGATCAGCCCAACCACCGCGGCGTTGTTCGCAAATTTGACCATCATATTGTTCCTGTGGGTTCCTGTGGTGTGGAGACGGTACAGCAGGGGGCTCACAACACAGCCCTGTGGTGAGCCCATGCTTAGAGTGCGTGTGGAGGAGAGGTGGGGGCCGAGTCGCACATACTGGGGCCTGTTGGTCAAAAAGTCCATAATCCAGCTTTGCGATCACAACGTCCCGGATGATGGTATGGAAGTGGAACTGTAGTGGAACTCAGTCACGATCACATTGTTTTTGGTGCCTACCTGTTTCCTAGATATATTATATTATTACTATATTCCTGTACTATATATATTATATGTATACTATATAAGTATATTGGTGCCTATGTCAACGTATAAACGAGAGCCATTGACTTCAGTGTCTTTGCAGAAAGGCGCTTTATGAAAGTAAGTACATTTGCTTGTATTCATTTACAGCAAGCCTTGCCATATTCAATATGGCGGCGACGTTGACGTATGGCGGCAGTGGACAAACCCACTCGGTATGGCGTCTAGTATGCATGTCTCCGGATGGGACGCACGAACGTAATATCCACCTAAGATGGGTGGACCACGATCAACTAAAGGCAGTACAAATACGTATTACTCATCTTTAGGGTTAGGGCTATGTTATTTTTTATTATCGCTCGAGGTTAAAGCTGAAGGAAATGAACGAATATAAAGTATTTGTTATGTACAGACAACATTTGTTTTGGCTGTTCTCCTTGCCCCCAAACTCGGTCAACGTCCTGGCGGCAGCCAATCAGAGGGGAGGAGGGTTGCTTGGGGCGGGGCTAAGCCGGGCAAAGTCCGGAAGCAAATAAAGACATAATACGGCGCTGAGGGAGATCAATAGTCGTCTTGTTGCAAGTCATTTCATCAGCCGACATGGCGGACAGCAGAGACCAAGCTAGCGACCAGATGAAGACGTGGAAGGAGAAGAAAGGCTCTCAGGTTTGTAGGGGAAAGAAAAAGTTGAGCTAAATGGGTGAAAGGTCGTTTGAGGCGACTAGCTAACTTATCTACTGGTCCTGCTAGCTCGTATTTATTTTATATTTGTTTTATTCCGCTATTCATGACTTGATCGTTCACACTGTTGTACGTTGCAGATCACACTAGCCAGCCAATTGCTATTATTCACGCTTAAACGCAGCACTCCGCCGTCGATAATGATTGCTAAAGACCGAACTTCAACCTTTACAGTTACATCATCGATCACGATAAGAGGTCACATCAGGTGACGTAAATGAGGCATGTCTGGAAGAAAGAATAGCAAATGCAACACGTTCGATGTTTATTCTGCAAGTGTCCAAGCCTACGCGTCACCGCCCTCCGCACGTGATCATGTTGTCATGTGACAGAGGCCAGACCAGCTGACCACAGGAGCCGGCCATCCTATCGGGGACAAGCTAAACCTGCAGACGGCCGGACCCAGGGGCCCCCTGTTGGTTCAGGATGTGGTCTTCACCGATGAGATGGCTCACTTTGACCGGGAACGCATCCCAGAGCGAGTGGTGCACGCCAAAGGGGCAGGTGAGCTCGGAGGCTCCGCCCACTGACGCCACCATGATTACCGTCTATGCTGCGGTTGCAGTTGCGTACTCGGTCTATTTCCGGGAAAGCCTGCCTCTCATCTCCCTGAGCGGCGAGCGTACTGTCCATGCATGGCGGCACTCGAACCTGATCACAAACCGTTTGTCCGTGTGTTTGTCCGTGTGGTTCACAGGAGCGTTTGGCTACTTTGAGGTGACGCACGACATCACGCGCTACTGCAAGGCCAAAGTCTTTGAGCACGTGGGCAAAGTGACGCCCATTGCCGTCCGCTTCTCCACTGTGGGTGAGTGTGTGCTCCTGTACTCTCGGCACAGTGGAACCTCGCTTTTCTAACGCCACAGCTTTCAGTGCCGAGGTCATCGACCGGGGGTGTCAAACTGCCAGCCAGTTCTGGCCTGCTAGGCCTTCTTATGTGGGCTCTTATTTCACGTGGGGAGGATCTGTCTTGTGTTTTACTTCTGCCAAGTTGAATCTTGTGATCGGAAGAGGAAGCTGATCAATAACTTTACTCCAGCGGGAGAGTCTGGCTCGGCGGACACGGTGCGGGATCCCCGTGGCTTTGCCGTCAAGTTTTACACGGAGGAGGGCAACTGGGACCTGACGGGCAACAACACACCCGTATTTTTCATCAGGGATGCCATGCTGGTGAGTTTGTAGAAGAGCAGTGGGATGGATTGCTCCACATGTCAGCCTGCCGGTGACCTTTGCACCCTTCCAGTTCCCATCCTTCATCCACACGCAGAAGCGCAATCCTCAGACCCACATGAGGGACCCGGACATGGTGTGGGACTTCTTGAGTCTGAGACCCGAGAGTCTCCATCAGGTGGGGGTGGTGTGAAGCGGCAGTGAGGATGATGCAGGTGGAATGTGACCTTTCCGCGTCTCCGTGCAGGTCTCCTTCCTCTTCAGCGATCGTGGTTTGCCGGACGGCTACCGCCACATGAACGGCTACGGCTCACACACCTTCAAGCTGCTCAATGCTGACGGGGAGCGAATCTACTGCAAGTTCCACTACAAGGTGACGGGAACCCTGAGGAGAAACGCAGCTCAACGAGGATGATGACCATGATGCCTTCTGTCAGACTGACCAGGGAATCAAGAATCTGGCTGTGGACGAGGCAGACCGTCTGGCTTCCACCAACCCCGACTACGCCATCGCAGACCTGTTCAACGCCATCGCCGATGGAAACTACCCATCCTGGACCTTCTACATCCAGGTCATGACCTTTGAGCAGGCGGAGAAGTTCCGCTTCAACCCATTTGACCTGACCAAGGTATGTGATGGCATGGCGGTGCGTGCTTAGCCGCTACCTTCATTGATACTGACCGAGCTCCGTCAGCGATGAAGCTGCCTTGTTCTGTGGGTTGTTCAGGTGTGGCCACATAAAGAGTATCCGTTGATCCCGGTGGGTAAAATGGTTCTGAACAGGAACCCGGTCAACTACTTTGCAGAGGTGGAGCAGCTGGCCTTTGACCCCAGCAACATGCCGTCAGGCATCGAGGCCAGCCCTGATAAGATGCTGCAGGTAGAAACCAGGCTGGCTTGAATCGAAGGCTAACCGGGGTCTCACTGGTGCCGCTTCGCCCCCCCCCCCCCTCCCCCCCAGGGTCGCCTCTTCGCCTATCCAGACACACATCGGCACCGGCTGGGGGCCAACTACCTGCAGATCCCCGTCAACTGCCCCTTCAGGGCCCGGGTGGCCAACTACCAGCGGGACGGGCCCATGTGCATGATGGACAACCAAGGTACACCAAACATTTATATTCCAAGTTTGCTTTGAGGGCTTTTCTGGAATGCTGCTCTCAGAAGGTGCCACAGGCCAGGAAATGATCTGCAGGCCGCACACTGGCCGCCTGCTGTGACACCCATGCTGTCGTCCGTCCTCCAGGTGGCGCTCCAAATTACTATCCCAACAGCTTCAGCGCACCAGACACTCAGCCTGGATTTGTGGAGTCCAGGTTCAAGGTGTCTCCAGATGTGGCGCGTTACAACAGCGAGGACGAAGATAACGAGACCCAGGTAACTAGACCGGCAAGTCAAGCTTATTGATAAATCCCTCAATCACAAAGGCGCCTCAGAGGGCTTTGGAAGCTGGAAACAAGGGACAACATACCCTCATCCAAAACCCCATCCGGGCCAGGAAAACTTCAAGACCCCATTTGGGGGGAAAAAGAAACCTTGAGAAGGGAATCCCCCCTCCAGGACGAGCAGGCTGCAGTGGATGTGGCGTGGGCAACATATGACAATATAAATATATAAATATATATAAATATATACAGTATATATACAAAGTACTTCCAAGCAGCATAGTAGTCCAGCCCTAGATGTAGGGACATCAGCGGAGATGTTCAGCCATGGGTCTTGGGATCATCATCAGCCAAAGCGAGGCCCTCTGTGGCAGCGCATCTAAGAGGTGGACCACCTCAGATCTTGTCCCATTTTGTCAGGGCCAGATCCAGACAGCCGCAACCTCCGCTGGCCCCCCTCTCCAATGGGGGAACTGGGAGCCAGCGCACGTTGGCTAGTACTGGAGAATTATGCTGGAATGTCGGCGTCCTGGTGAGGAGTCGTGCTGCTGCATTTTTAGTAAAGAGTTCCAGGACGTCCGTTGTTTGATATCAATGAGACAGGCCTGGAGATTAGAGCAGTCCCGTGGCTCAGTTAGCTTCAATAGCACATACAGCTGAGTGTCGTGGGCATAACAGTGAAAGCTAATCTTATGTTTGCCAATGATGCTGCCCAGCGGAAGCGTGTAAATATTGAATAGAAAAGGGCCAAGCACTGATCCTTGTGGAACTCCGCAAGTGACACCACAGTACTCGGAGATGACATCATCATAAACTACAGATGTGCCCAATCCAGGAGAGGAGATCCAAGCCAAGGGAGTAGCGGACCAGTACCACCAATATGCGTTTGAAGGCGTTCCAGTAGGACACCGTGATGGACGGTATGGAAGGCAGCACTGACATCTACTCATGATAATATCCAGGCGGTGTCTCCATCCATAGATGCCACTTTAGCGAGGGCTGATTCAACGGATTCGGTCCAAGGATCTTGGAAACTGGCATCCCATAATGCCCGCCTGCCAACTTTTATGCTCTGTCCTGAGCATCAAGAGGCGATGGTCAACTGTGTGTGGGTGCAGTACCCATGTCTGGCTGCATGTGGCAGCAGTGGATAAAGTGTCATTGGAGGGAACCTTTGTGTGGTGTTGCAGGTCCGCACCTTCTACACCCAGGTGCTGAAGGAGGAGGAAAGGCAGAGACTCTGTCAGAACATGGCGGGGGCTCTGAAGGGGGCACAGCTCTTCATCCAGAAGCGAATGGTGAGCCACACCCACAGCGCAGCAACAGATTGATTGTGGTGCTCGTGCGTTTCCACTGTGCTCAGGAAACAGGAAGTGCTTGGCTGTTGGTGGTTTCTCACGTTGCTTTCGCTTGTCATGTCTGCTCTGTCAGGTGGAGACCCTGAAGGCTGTGCATGCTGACTATGCTAACCGGGTCCAGAACCTTCTCAACCAGTACAATGCAGACACCCACAAGGTACATCCAAAAAGTCATTCCGCTCTGCTTTCAGGGCTTGTGATAATCATCGTCATCATCATCATCATCATCATACATTCACATGCTAAAAGAAGAACAAGTATTTTTTTTTTAAAGTATATAAAAGTAGAGTAAAAAAGACAATTTAACAAGATATATACAAGATATCCAAAATATACACATAGTATTGCACAGGAGCATATCCAGGAGCAGACATATTGCAGATATATTAATTTTAGTGCATGATAAATGGGTCATAGTGCAAACAATGACTGGTGTATACAGATGAGTAAAGTCACATATGAGTGTATTGTATTGGTTGTTAAATTAATAAATATGATTGAGGTAGTAACAGAGGCAGTGATGGAAATATTGCACATTTGCATTATGCTAATGACCGGGCACGTTGTATGTCTGAGTTCAGGGTGGTAAGAAGAACAGGCAGGTTTAGAGACAGCTACTTCCCCCTGGCCATCAGACTGCTGAATGCCAAAGAAGCCCCCCTAC
The DNA here is from genome assembly GCF_030265055.1 of Doryrhamphus excisus. Lineage (NCBI taxonomy): Eukaryota > Metazoa > Chordata > Actinopteri > Syngnathiformes > Syngnathidae > Doryrhamphus > Doryrhamphus excisus. Next base: position 18,273,430 of record NC_080468.1, read on the forward strand.
CTGCCCACACGCACACGCAAAACTTTCAATTATTATTATTTATTCTAAATGATTTCAATTATTGTACAAATTACTGTTTACGCTGTACATTGTTCATATTTGATGTCATCTATTTATTCTCCACATTATTATGTAATATTTATTATTATACGGGAGCCAGGCAACGACATTTCGTTGGCAATTTCACTGCTGTGTTATTGTGCAATGACAATAAAGAAACTCCATCCATCCATCCATCATCCATCCATCCATCTAAAATGAGCAACATGCTGGGCTACGGCTAAAAGATGATTCATATTTTCATGATAAGGAGGCAGAGTACAGTGGAACCTTGGTTACCATCAACCAACATCTGTTTCATACCTTCCAAAAAAAACCTTCAAGCACAGCCCGGAGGTTTCGTTTTTGCAGGTGTTCCTCCGCTTGTTTGTTTCTAATCAAAAGGAGCGCACCAAGTTCTAAATGGATTTGGATGACATTTTCAGGAATTATGGGAAATGGAAGAAGTAGGGCTAGGCCATACATGGATGTTTTCAAATCTGGATCTTTCTTTAAAGCAGGAGATGTAAAGATGCATATGGTTCATAAGGATAGAACTGGATGTGATGCGGAGGTCTCATGTTTCAAGATGGCACCGACCGACGAGTGCAAGCTAGTTAAGGCGGCTCTGTATCTTCTGCTTCGTTTTTAGGGTTTAAATTGCGTTTAAACACACATTGTGTCTAAACACCACTGTCATGCTAGGTGTTAGCATGCTAACATTAGCATCCTATAATTTTTGGCTATTTTCATGGGTAGACACAGATATAAACACCACTGTTAGCACGTGAACATTAACATGTAAGCATTGTTTAGCTTTCTAGTCATTCCACCCTTCCATGGTCAAGGATTGTAAATGCTGTAGATAAATGAAATGTTGGGCTAATACTTATGGTGTAAATCACAATATGGGGGAACTGTGGTGCTTTTGTAGTTCTACTTTGACTTTTACTTTAATTGTACTTTGACATGAACAAAACATTTGTACATGCTATTAAGCGTGTCTCTGCATCTTTGTGTCTCAGAAGAATGTTCACGTGTATCGCCGCCCGGGAGCGTCCACCATCGCCGCCTCATCCAAGATGTGAACGCTACCACCAGGATGTCCTTGAATGGCCTTGATCAAAATACATCTCAAAGAACACGCACGCTGACCTGGCCCTCCGCATCTCCCATGTATGATTAATACTGCAAAGCATACCGTCCATCTTTCTTCATGCACCAAGCAAAGGAATCCATCCATCCTTTCTCATCAATAATAACTACTGAGAAATAATCCTGAAGATTGATCAATCATGATGAATAGTCCTGACTGCTGATGAATAGTCATGGTCCACTTTGCCTTGGATCCGTGTCTTTCTGCTGGTGCCAAACGGAGGACAAAAGGCATATGAGATATACTGTATTAGTGCAAAGATCGTGCTTGCTTGAAGCATAGCATGAAGGCGTACAGAGGGTTAGGGTGAGGGGGTTAACCCTAGCAGTACCCTAAACCCCATAATACCCTAAATCCAGTAGTTCCCTACTTGGACCTAGTTGTACCCTAACCCCAGTAATACCCTAACCCTAATAATACCCAGTAATACCCTAAACCTCGTAATACCCTAACCCCAGCAATACCCTAACCCCAGTAATACACACACACACGTCCTTCACCAGCGAAGTGAATATATAGTTATTTTTGTAATATGACATGTTTTTACATCAAGTAAGTGCTAATAATAATTCGGAATGAAGTAATATTGTGAATTTACTCCAAGGATGACTTTATTTTCCTTTCCTGCTTTCCTTTTGGTGTGTATTGTTATGAATCTATCAAGTCATGTAGTACTTTATGAATGGGAAGCAAACCTCAGTGCCTGTGCTGATATAAATGATATCGTACAGAATATGGAATCGCTTCCAATACTACCATGCCTTACAATACTACTACAGTACTACTACAATACTTTCAAATAGACATGAACTTACTTGTAGTTTGCTCATGAAAAGTTGATTGGAACGCAGCTTGGGCTTTATGAATAATAAAACTTTGATTCTGACGTACAAACCTTATTGATAATCAAGTTGACATTTTTTTTTAGCAAAGCATCATCGCTCCATGTCAGACTTCATCGCAGTGTGATGATAACCACAGAGGCAGGTACACCATCCATCCATCCATTTTCTACCACTTACTGTATAGGGTAGGGAAGTCCGGTCTTCCCGGTCTCCACCTGCATCCTCCAGCTCCACCGGGTGGACATCAAAGTTCCTAGGCCAGCTGTGAGACATAATGCCTCCAACTCGGTCTGCTCCGGGCCCGGAACATCTCAACTGGCTCCTTGTTCGAATCAAGTGTAAATACATTGACCATAGTGTCCGTCATCACCCTTAGATCCGTTTGCTTAAGACAAAAGAAAGAGGAAGCAGAGCGGTTAGCATCCTCTTATCCTGCGTAGCGCTTACAGAGGCATGCAAACCAATGAAAGGCCAAACGGTGACAATTGATACTGACAGCCAATTTGTATATTGGACAGTACATACTACCTTTGCTCAGTACTGGCCAAACGGAGGTATGGTAACATCGACAGGAAAAAAGCAGTAAGTCATTGTTGACGGCATTCTCTTCTCTCTTCTTCTTTCTCTTCTGACGGACATGTCTTCCTCCTCTCCTTCTTTGACCGACAGTAGTCCAATTTCCACGGGCACCCTGTAGGTGATCAGCACCGTTAACCCGGGCCCGTGTTGTTGATTTGCATTGTTGCTTTGGCAAACGTTTGATGCCCTTCCTGACACAAGCCTCTGTATTTATCCAGGCCCAGGACTGGCACAACAAGGCCCTGGCTTGTACCCCATCGGGGCTACACTTAAACATGTTTGGTTGTTTCTTTCGGCTTTTTACCTGATTACAGAGTCGCCGCCGAATATGCACATATTCCGTTTTTTTTAAAACTCGAATATTACCTGTAGGTTACTCCTTTTTTTGATATCTTTCCATTTTGTCTTAACGACTTGACTTAGTTGCAGCTGTGTCCCCTCTTTTTCACCAGCTCTTTAGCGTCTGCCAAGCTGCGAGATGCTGGCTGTTCTGGCGCTGATGTCACGTGTGTGATTCCGTTTCTTGTCATGAACTCTCAACTCTCTGTGCGTTGTCAGACACAATCGTCTCCGGGATGCCATGTGCACTGAAACTTTCCCTCGGACAGCTTAGCGCGTTGGCAGATGGAGGTGATGTTACTGGGTACATCTCAGCATTTTGGATGGGCATCCACCATGACTAAAAAACATTCTATCCATAGAAGGATCATATGCACCCGTCTAAGGGGCCTCCTCCACGGCTTCTCTGGCCACTCCTATGGATGGAGCGCTACAAGCAGGTGCTTTTCTATGTTCTTGGCATGTGGTGCATGATTTGACTTGGTTCTCAATGTCATGGTCCATGGATGGCCCCCTTTTATGCGACTCATTCCTGGACCTATAGTCTCCATGAATCCCAAGTCTTTTGTCTGCTTGAGAACGGGAAAACTTTACTGGTTCTATGATCCTGTCCTGCAAAAGTCTCTCGTGGCAAAAGGTTCTCACCCCGGCTTATAGAAGCAGGGTGTAGCTCACTTGCGACATGGATCTTGGCTTTGACCTCGTGTTCATGCCCTGACAGTACTTCCTGTAGCGTGTCCATCTTTTCTACCTTATGGACAGGTTTCTAGTCCACTTTAGGTGCTTTTAGCCAACGTCTTCCCAGTAGACTTGTTCCTGACTGTTGCCCTTTTTGACTGTCACTGCAGGCACGCCAAATTGCCCGGACTCCTTTTAAAAAAAAGTCAACAATTCAATCAATAAATAAAGTAGTGCAGGAGGAACTTTCCTTGTGTTTCATTGGCTGCTGACACGTTGGGGGTGTGGTAGAAAGCAAGTGTGGTTTGAAAAAGGAAGTCACAGCATGACTCGGTGTTAGAGAGACCCACGCTGCCATGCAACACGTGAATGAGATCCCGATGGCGCCCGCCACCTGCACCTACGCGAGCATCCCCGCGGAGCCTCCACGTGATTACGTCATCTGTTCCATCTGCACCTTCTGCCTCATAGGAAATCCTTTCTGCTTGGGACTGGCCGCCCTCATCTTCTCCATCAAGGTACAGTCCACATTGAGGTTTTGCAGGGGCGTCACAAGGCTTGACCCAAGTAAAACATATGGCGTTACTTGACTATCCCAAGAGGGAGCAGATGCCATGAAAAGCAGCCTACCACCTCAACCTGAAGAGGTCAAAATAATAATCATTACTGTGGACACATCAAAACTTTTGCCGAATCACCTCTCTCTTTCTGACTTCCTGGCTTCTGCTTTCTGCGCGCTCGCTTTTCTTCTCGATTCTTCACTGCGCTGACAGTGACGTCACGGATGAAGACTCCAGCATACGATCAGCGATCGTGTTGTAGAAGCTGCATGCCAATATTATTTCACCTCTTCGGTTTCGGTGTCATCTGCTCCATCGGACGTAGGCTAGTAAAGTGAGGCCAACTCTTGGAATGAATGTCCACTCGACTTTGAGGGACTGTCAATCAACGTAGCCATGCGCCTGCGTGTGTTCACTCTGTGCATCGCTTGCTTTTACACTTCTACATGGAGATACAGCACAAAAAATCATTCTCTTTTCCGTTTGCTGGCTTCCTGCTGATAAAAAGGATTTCAGGGTACATACGTGGCACCTGTAAAGCTGACGGTTGGCATGAATCGTAGAGAATTTGTTTTCTTGCTTACAGGCTAGAGACCGGAAGGTCGTGGGAGACATGGAGGGAGCCAAAAGCCACGCCTCCACCGCCAAATGCCTCAACATCACGGCCTCCGTCATCTTCGCCCTCATCAGCCTCGCTATAATCATTGCAGTGATTGTCTCTACTGTATCTTTTCACAATAACTACAACAGATATTATGGATGAGCCACACGCTTGTTGCTTTACCACTTTGCATGCTGGGCATGATGATGCCTTGAATGCCACAGCTCAGGTCATCTCTGCATGCCAACGTCTCCGTTTGAAAAGCACCGCCCACCCAACCCAACCCAAGCGGCTTCCAGCTGGAGGTCACCAGCAGATGGCTTCCATTTATTCCATTTAGGTCTATCGCCACAACTTTGTGTTCTATTCTTGCCTGCTTGTGAAGCAAGTCAATAAACTTGACCATCACGCTACCACCGCCATGTTTGACTCTTCACTATCCATTATTTGCTAGCATACTCTGATTCAGAGGCCTAGTCCCCATCATCTGTTCTACTTTCTACTTGGATATGTAGTATCAAATAATGACATTGGCTCTGCTGCCGTGGGGATATCAGTAGAGATATCAGTAGAAGTATCAGCAGAAGGAAGGGAAGCTTTCACAGATGAAATGATGCAGAGCACATGAGAGGTGCCCACGTGTACAAAAAGGGTGCATGCAAAACGTTTCAACATGTCTGCATGAGCGCCTTATTTGACATTTGACAATGGCGCTGTTGTTAGCACAGCAAAACACTGAACAGGTGTGGGCGGCCACACCTCATTGGTCACAGTGGCTTCCTGTCATTTGGAACGCAGTAAAAGTGCGCCACCTGCTGACCACGAAGTGAGCAGGTTTCCTTACACATACTACAGTATTATAGAATAATGTAGAAACCACGGTGGTTTACAGTCATTTGTGATACAAAATTAAATAGCAACTTTGTTACAAAGTGCCACAATTACGTCGTGATTGTCGCGCCTGCGCCTCTAACCGCATTTGCGGATATGCCTGAATCAAACATAAATAGCACATTTAAAGCCAACAAATCCAAGCTTTCATATTTTCTGTGCTTTGGCTGTTTCATAGTTACTGATGGCGCCGACAGAAAGCATCAACGTTTCTTTATCGTGAAGGACTGGGCCGTCGTCTCATACGTGACTTTTTCTTCACTGCTTCGATACGTAGACCGGGCATTGGAATATCCCTCTCCATGTATACCTTTGTTTTCAGAAAATGACCACATGGCTATTGAATGGAATGGTGGGATTGTATATATAGGAAATACTGCAACGTATCGGGAAGCAGAGTGGCGCAGCGGAAGCGTGCTGGGCCCATAACCCAGAGGTCGATGGATCGAAACCATCCTCTGCTAAGCTTTTCTATGCGGTAAGTCCGAATGTAAGTAATCATTGTACAGCGAAGGCAATATTCGAAATCATGTCTTCATCGTTATTTTAAATAGCTTGTCCCATGCGCGTGAGACTGAGGAGATGAACTGTTCCTGGGCAGCCACCAGGAGGCGGTGTTGCCTTCATGTACTTGGGACACGTGGATGCCAGGTTAAAGGTAGGATAGGTGGACACACAAAGGCCATTTGGACAAAAGCTACATGGACACGGAAGATAACTGTGGAATGGCAGCATAAAAATGACATTTTACTTGATAATAGAAGGTAGTATGAAAAAAAGACACCGAAGACAGACTGAGACATGGAAATTGGATAACAAGACACACTGCATTAAGAGATGTATTCACATATAGCGAGAACATGGACATTAAGAACCCATGGATATATGGCTAGGAGAAGATATGAAAAGACATATGGACATATGGATAGGATGGACATGTGGATAGGATGGGCGTATGAAAAGACATATGGACATATGGTTAGGATGGACATGTGGATAGGATGGACATGTGGATAGGATAGACATGTGGATAGGATGGGCGTATGAAAAGACATATGGACATATGGTTAGGATGGACATGTTAATAGGATGGGCGTATGAAAAGACATATGGACATATGGTTAGGATGGACATGTGGATAGGATGGGCGTATGAAAAGACATATGGACATATGGTTAGGATGGACATGTGGATAGGATGGGCGTATGAAAAGACATATGGACATATGGTTAGGATGGACATGTTAATAGGATGGGCGTATGAAAAGACATATGGACATATGGTTAGGATGGACATGTGGATAGGATGGGCGTATGAAAAGACATATGGACATATGGTTAGGATGGACATGTGGATAGGATGGGCGTATGAAAAGACATATGGACATGTGGTTAGGATGGACATGTGGATAGGATGGGCGTATGAAAAGACATATGGACATATGGTTAGGATGGACATGTGGATAGGATGGGCGTATGAAAAGACATAAAGACATACGGACATATGGTTAGGATGGACATGTGGATAGGATGGGCATATGAAAAGACATATGGACATATGGTTAGGATGGACATGTGGATAGGATGGGCGTATGAAAAGACATATGGACATATGGTTAGGATGGACATGTGGATAGGATGGGCGTATGAAAAGACATATGGACATGTGGATAGAAGGACATATGTGAAAGATGAGAAGAATGTCCATGTAGTTGGTTGAGTGTTACTGCTTCTATTTTGGTGGACCACATAATGACAGAGTTGCAGTGAATGAATGTCACCGCCCTCTTGAGGAGTCCATATAAGTTCTTCTACCTTCCTCAGGATCTCCTTGCTGGCTTCCTGGGAACATTGTAGACTAGCTGCCTACTCTTTGTCACCACCAACGCCATGGACAACTACTCGTACAACTTCCCCTCTGACTGCACCCCGCTCACCAACTGCAAGTCCGCCCGCAAACCGGCCGCTTCCACCGTGGTCAACATGGGCCACGTGGGCAAGAACCCTCCTCGGGACTATCTGGTCTGGTCCCTGTGCAACACCTTGTACGTCAACTTCTGCTGCCTAGGATTCATGGCGCTCCTCTACTCCATCAAGGTGAGGACCTCTCACACCTTTACACACTATTATCCGAATTATCCTAATCCTAAGACTAATTATCCTTCATGTGAATTTATGTGAATTTATGTGCATGACCATAACCATATACCGTACTTACGTACAAGTCAAGTCAGTGTCAAGTCAAGTCACGTCAAGTCAATCTGATTTATATAGCCCTTAATCACAAAGGAGCCTCAAAGCGCCTAACAAGCAGGCAACAGTTGACAACCGTAGATGAGAGACGGCGTCCCCTGATCTGAAACCCCATACGGGCAAGGAAAAACCAAAACCCATTAGGGGAAAAAAAGAAACCTTAAGAAGGGACGGCAGATGGGGGCATCCCCCTTCTAGGATGACCAGGCTGCAATGGATGTGGAGAGGGCGACATGATATCGATAGACCAGATCTGAACAGAGACAAGTCCCTTAGCCAAATATCGTAGTACAGTTCCTAGATGGAGTGCCACGAGGAGAGTTGGTCAGCCGCGGATCTTGGGATGATCGTCCGCCAAAAGGGGGCCCTCCGCCGCAGCGCCTCCAAGAGGTGGACCACGTCAGATGTTGTCCAGTTGAGTCAGTGCAAGTTCCAAACAGCGTCACCCTCTACTGGGACCCTCTCCAACAAGAACCTGCATACTTCTTCATGGCTCTCAGGATGGGCAAAAGGCCAGCATGTTGTGATCATAGGTGTCTAGATTGAGTATAGGGTACAACTAGGTCAACCAGATAGGAAGGTGCCAACCCAGTCCTAACCCTAACCCTCATCCTAAATCCCAAGTCCTCAGACTGACCCTGAATGGAGCCCTAACACGCCGTGAAGGTTCCTCAGCAAAGTCAGATCAGCAAATGTTTGTTTATTTTTCAGGCTCGGGACCAGAAGACTCAGGGAAACCTGCAGCTGGCCCAGGAGTGCTCGGACAAAGCCAAGTGGTACAACATCCTGGCGGCCGGATGGAACCTGCTGATTCCTCTGCTGGCCGTGGTGCTGCTGGTGCTCCTGCTGGTCCACCTGGGCTCCTCGCAGGGCTCCTTTGACTTCCTGGGAGATGATGGATTCCAGAACTTCATCAAACTGTTCAGTTGGTAGACGGAGCGAGCAGAAAGATTTCATCTGACCCAAAGATGACATTTTGCTTGTATTTATTTTATTTATGCAACCATCCATGTTGGTTCCTACCTGAGTTAGTCTTTATGCTCTCTAGCAACACTCACCCATGCTTACGTTTATCGTTTTATCCACCTTTTCATGTGGGTTCCTACACCCCCAAACATTCTTGTAACAAGCAAATCCATCACTTGGTCTTCCTGCTCCAGACAGACAAGCCTGCCCAGAAAGGCTTTGCTACACATCTTAAAACGCAGCTCAGTCAGCTGCAGATGTTGGAGCTGTAAGTTTGTTCATGTTGTGAAAATGCTAAGCTAGCATGTTGTCATGTTAGCACTTGAACTTACTGTTGCTCCTTCATGCTACTACCTTGTATGTGATGGACAGTATTTCTTGTGTATTTGGAATGTATATTTGACACACACACACGCTATGAGATGATATATGATTTTGTTAACGTCTATATGCATGATCATGTCTTTTCCTTATGAATAATACTCATCTTTTCTTCGCAAAGCTGCATGATGTATTTGCTGGGGGAGGGGGGCAGGGGGGTTGCGTTTCTGCTTTGAAAAGCTCGTTTTGTGTTTTTTTAATTGGCAGGCGGGTCCACTCGTGATGTCTTTCATCCCAGCTGGCAGCAAAGCACTCTTCCAGGAATAGCATGGAAGGCCAATGTGCTAAGTCCTCTGTGGCCATGTTTAGCATTCTGTACTCTCAGAAAAGCCCACAAAGTCAAAAAATGAAGAAATCAGGTTGCCTTCAAAGCTGGTCAATTCTTAGCTAGCCTTGTTCTAAGTGCTGTCTTTCAATTTGGAAATCAAGTGGCGTAGGATCCTATGAGCTAACACAACAGTAAGCTACACAAAACCAACCACTACTCCTGAGTTCCTCAATCACTACTGTATTTTTGTGTACCTTACAGTATTTTTCATTCCCAGTCAGATAGTGAGTGAGCAGGAAAGTGCCGGGTATGAGTTTTGCACGTTTTATATTTAATCCTGTAGGAGTAAAACACAGACCTTGATTGTACTTTTTGGAATTGTCTACTAAGTTCATGTGGAGTTTCTATAGGATTTGAGGTTGGGTGGATGTGGTGTTTGTACCTTTCCCTGATGGCCCCCCACCCTGCGGGACTGCCCTCATATTAGTGCTGGCCCTCTTTATTTAGACGCACCCAAATCACAGCCTCTGCCCTCCAACTTTCTATTTTGCTCCTTGCGGTTGTGGCAGATGTCTCCAGCCAGCCAGCCAGGAGAATTACAGACCAGCAGGCCAGGATGTTGTGGGAGTTTGTTTCGTTCTTCAAGAAGCACAAACTTTTTACACGGCTTCCACTAGGCTTCCAGTCTTTGGTGCTTTTTTGTGGGAGGGTTTAGCTCGCTGCTGACCCGTGCATGAGAACGCACGGTGATATATATATATATATATATATGTGTGTGTGTTTTACTTGTATGTGAAGAGGAACAATGGTTGACTTTGTTTGTTGTGTGAAAAGGCGTATTGAGGGCACAGTGGCAGTATCCAGAAAGAAGAAGTGTACTTTTGTTCATGTGACATTTGATCATTTCTAGCGAGACACACGACCCTTTTTGTCCCTCAGCAAAGCACAAAGTGGAACGAGCCCGCCAGCAAAGATCATCTGGAAGTCATCAAGATGGGAATCTTGGTGGACGTCACATGATCACCCAGTCAACAGTTCCAAAGCCGCCAGTGCAGGAACATGCAGTGTGGATTCAACTCATACTGGAGGATGGCAACATCACAAGACATGAAATGCGCTCCGTAGGCAGGAAGGTGGAAATGCAGAGTGGATATAAGCGGAGTTTGCCTTAAGATGATGCCTAGCATGATGGCACTAAGTGTTTCAGAAGAGTCCACTTTGGAAAACAGCTCAAATGTGACTGTGCTAACAATGCTGACATGCTAATGTTAGCATGAAACATGTAGCATGTTAGAGCAAAGTGTCTGCATATGTTGATACTTATGAAAATGCTACTATGCTAATGTTAACACGTTCACACTAACATGACAGCACTGTGTATATATATTGCATATATTAATAGCATATTAGCATTGCTAACATGATAGCATTAAGTATTTATTTAAGTTTGTTTGTTTCTTTCTGCATATTCTCCCCGTGCATGCGTGGCTCTTCTCCGGGTACTACCCCCCCCCCCCCATTCAAAAAACATGTTAGCTTCATTGGCCACTCCAAATTGTCCATAGGTATGAATGTGAGTGTGAATGGTTGTTTGTCTATATGTGCCCTGTGATTGGCTGGCCACCAGTCCAGGGTGGACCCCGCCTCTCACCCTAAGACAGCTGGGATAGGCATGAGGATAAGCGGTAGAAAATGAATGAATGAATGTTTCATTCTGCTTATTCCTGATTAAAAATGGCTAAAAAGGCTGCAACACGAAGGTCAGCAATGCTAACATGCTAACTGCTGGCGTGATAACAGAAATGCTAAATGTTCTCATTGACTTTTTGAAATTTTGACTTTTTCATAAATGTCTTATATCTAATCCTTGCTGTTTAGTCGGATTAGATTTCTCTTGGGCTTGACAACATGTAATAAGATTTACGTCCAGCAGAGGGCGCCAAACGTAGTGCAAGGAAAACAATATGGAAAGTTGAAATGTTGCTAAAAGTTGGCTCCTTCCCAAACAAACGTTCCCTACGAGTCCACAGGAAGGACTTGTTGTTCTCCGAGTTGTTCTCACCCTCTTAGAAATGAAAAACAGCACAGTAGGCCTCCTCATGTTCCTCTTATCAATTAACCGCCATTGCGGTTGCGTAATGCCTGCACTGCCACAACTACACAAACCCTCCGTGCACGCCCACAGAACCTCCCTTGGTGGGCCACGCCCCCCCGCCCCAGGCCAACACACACACACATACCTGCAGATAGAGACACATGACCCCGGGTGGGCGGGGCGGCCTGGAAGGACAAGTAGGAGAGCAGCACATGCAAGGACAGCACTGTGTGTGTGCATGTCCGTGTGTGTTTGTTTGTGTGTCTTTTTAACCTTTTGCAGCTCCAACGCAAGACAGGAAACATGAGCAGGTGAGATCCTTTGGCTTTCATGCTCACCTTTCTTTGCACATATCATGATCTCCGATCAATAGACTTTATGAGCACGTCCTGTCTTTCACTTCTATGAAGTCCATTGTTAGCGTCCCACGGCTCAACTTCCTGCGAGCCAGTTGTTGTTCAACTATTTCATGCTGGGGTGTGAGAAGGCACTCGTTGGTTCTCACACATCTCAGCTAACAGCAGAACACTACAAGACTCGTTCACGCATGAACCCAGCATTAGCGTTAGCGTTGTTAGCATGACTGTCTGTTTAAAGCCAGGATTTGTTAGCATCCCATCCTATTGGCTCTCAGCAGACGGGTCGGGTGATCCTAATGTTGTGGCCCCACCACAGAGCACATAAAGGTGCACATGGACGGGTGTGGGTGGGTGGGGGGGGGCGTGGTCCTCTAGACTCAGGGGCCGGGGTCATCCCACAGGCGTGATTGAGAAGAATAAGAACCCCCCCCCCCCCCCCCACACACACACATGATGAAATGTCTGCTTATGTAAGTTGGATTGCTTAAGTTTCCTTTGGGGTCTTCCTGGTGCCAGAAGCTCCCCCATAAGTCCAGGCCCGGTCTCGTGTTTCACGCTCTGTACTTTGTCATGGAAGCCTCCTCAGAGTTGGAAAAAGTTCAATGTTTGGCTGATTTATCTTATCTTATCTTGTCTTATCTTATCTACAGCTTTGGAAAACAAACCAGCGCATCCGTGGCCTCTTTCACAATAAAGCTCACTTCTGCCACCTGCTGGTCGCTTCTATGGCTGAAAATTGCCTCTGAAGTGAAATGCATCAGTGGGGAGCTGTCATCACCTCTCTTTGTCTGCAGCACAAAAATACATCTAAGACGTGCAAATACGTCTTTGCTATTGAATGCTAATTATTATTGATAATTGTTAATAAGCCTAACCTACATGCTCAGTTTCATTCCTAATTACATTCTGAATTACGTGTAAAGTTTCATTGTTAATTACATGCTGAGTAATTTCTCATTACATTCTTAATTACATACAAAGTTCCATTCTTAAATACATTCCTCATTACATTCTTAGTGACACGCTAATTACATGCTAAGTTTCATTCCTAAAGACATTTTTAATTACATGCTATGCTTTATTCCTAATTAGATTCTCATTCCAATCCTAATGACATTCTAAATAACATGCAAAGTTCCACTCCTAAGTGCATTTTCAATCCATTCCTAATGACTAAGGTGCTAATGCTAACTTTCATCCCTAATGACATTCTGAATGACATGCAAGTTTCATTCTAATTACATTGTTACTTGCATGCAAAGTTCCATTACTAATGGCGTCATGGGATTGCTAAAGAGGTTTGGTGATATGGTGGTAAGCGTGTTACGGTGAAGGGGAAAGTAGCAGTGAGAAGGAATAGCGGAATGTTGTTTTGAGAAAGAATGTCTTTGGCAGCTGCGGCCGGCGTGCACATCTGGATTCCATCATCTGCATTCTCAAAGGTTCCAACATGTTCTTTCTCCCTTCCAACGATAGCTAGAACAATAGCCAAGGACAAACAAAAGGAAACGAGAGCATTGCAGGCTTGACTGTTGCTGGGTAGAAAACACACATTACGTGTTTGTCTTTGAATGTTTTTCTTCCTCAGCTGTGACATAAGAGGCTGCATGTGTTTGTGATCAGGAAGAGTGCTGCTTGTCAAGCATGTGATGAGAAAGTCCAACCTTTGGCCACCTCACTGACGGCAAGCAACAGAAAAGCCTTTTTTTACTGCATGAGAATGCACAAAGGACATTTAAGGAAGGTTTTATTTCCAAAGGTGCTGCTCACGGCGCTAAATAAATCTTATGCTCATCATGTTCTCAGCAAAACAACTCACAACATTCACATGCATGCCAAAAGAAAAGACTGACTCCACCTCTTACCAGTCAAGGTGGAATCAGCGACTTCCGAATCCAAATCCACTCCGTTGGCCAAATGTGTTCACACAAAGTAGGAATTTGACTTCAGTTAAATTAGCTCTCACTGTACGACTGTACACACACAGACACTTAAAGGGCACCTCTGACCTATAAATGTATTCTGGTGTTAAACCATGCCAAAGTTTCAGATCAGGGGGTTTGTGCATTGGGAAGTGAGCCCTGAAAGACGTTTGGGAGCGGGCTTCCTTATATGGGCGTGGCTGCAGGCCAGATAGCTCTCTGCCCTCCCCCAAGCTCTGCTTCTGTGTTTACGTTGTTTGTTTCCTAAAGACGCCACCATCAGGCACAAGTGGTTGGACTTCCTGAATATTTAATCAGTGGAAGATTAAATCAATCAATGAAAAAGTATGACAGCACGGATGTGCGCTTTAATTGCACAAAACATTCATATTAAATGCACAAAACGGAACGAACAAAGAAGGCATAAAAATTAAGCTATTTTTGATTCTGAGAGTGTGTGGGGGGGGGGGGGGGGTGATTATGTCATAGGCCCAAACTTTCATTGTTAATAACTCAAAAACAAAAGCAGCACAAACGTTCATTTTAAGTGCACAAAACAGCATAAAAAGAGCACAAAAATTGATGCTACTTCAGGTTCAGTTTGGGGCCTGTTGGGGGGGCAGGCTGACCTTTGGTTGACCTTTGTAATAAACTCTAATAACTCTAATAAAGGAAAAGCAGCACAAACTTTCATTTTAACTGCACAAAACAGCACAAACGTACCACAAAAAAAGAAACTATGTGAGCTGTAGAGTTTTGAGTGCTCTACAGGAGTCCACAAATCAACACAAAGGGCCCACAATGAGCATAATAGGTCCTCTTTATGAACTAATAACAAAAACATATTTTTTTTAGTTCAGCCTGGCAGAAGAAAGCATCTCTGTGCCTGGAAATTTGGCGTCCAGAGCTCTGTAGCGCCTACATGAGGGGAGGAGTTTGAACAGTTTGTGTCTGGGGTGAGAGGGGTCTGCAGTGATGTTCCCTGATGTTCCCGCTTCCTGGTCCTGGCCTGTACAGGCCACATATGGAGAGAAGGTCGGCTCCAGTGATTCTTTTTCTGTAGATTTGATGGTTCTCTGTCGTCTGTTCCTGTCATTTTTTGGTTGCAGATACAAACCAGAAAGCGATGGTTGTGCACAGAACAGACTGAATGATTTCGGTCTAGGACTGGATCAGCAGCTCCTGGGGCAGACCAAACTTCCCGAGTTGTCTCTGCTGGCCCTTTTTACCTACAGTGTTAATGTGTGAGGACCGCTGTGAGTCCCAAGAGAGTATGGTTCCCAGAAAGGCACCCAGCTTCACCTTCACTTAATGCCTAACTCCCTACGAAACTTTCTAGTCTGGTTTCCGCCCACATCACAGCACAGAGACGGCGCTCCTGAAACGACCTTCTCTTAGTCTCCATCCTCATCCTTGTTGACTTGAGTAGGGCCTTTGACATCATCTCAGACCCCCATCAGACCTCCATCATCCATTGGTATCACCCACAACCCCCTCAACTGCTTCCACTCCCATCTCACAGGCCGCACTCAGTTCCTACAGCTCTGGTCCTTCAAGTCCAATCTATCTCTCCCCTGTCGCTACAGGTGTGCCTCAGGCCTTTGTCCTGGGGCCCCTACTTTTGTCATTTCTCTTCTTCTCCTTGGCAAGCTCTTCCGCAGATTCAATATTCAGTTTCATTGTTTTGCTGATGACACCCAGTTCTACCTTTCCGCTAAAGCAAAGTCCATACGCTCTCCCTCCTCCTTCACCTCCTGTCTGTATGAAGTCAAATTATGGCTCACCACAAACCTCCTCAAAGTGAACAGGAACAAAAGCCAATTCCATCCAGAGAAAAAAAGGTGAGCGCTAGCATCAGTCCTGCGTTATGGCAACAGTAAAGCATCTTTCAATCCTTCACGTATGGGCTTGCTTCTCAGCCAGGTCACTATTTGGCCTAAGAACCACGAATAAAGAATGCTAGCAAAACATCCTTCCAAAGCCACTTTGGTTTTCCAGCATGATGGAGCACCTTGCCATGAGGCACAAGTCAGAACTAACTGGCCTGGGGATCAAAACAGCAACAATTTGGGTCCATGTCCAGGAAACTCTCCAGACCTCCTTCCCTTTGAGAACCTGGGGTCCAAGCATTGATGGTGCAAGAATGGACTACCATCAGTCAGGATGTGGAACACAAGTGAATGGAACTCTATATGACATAAACCTCATTTAACCGTCAATAAAAGCACAAGAAGTACTTGTAATTATACTTGGCGATGTCATGGTAAAAGACTGAAACAGCAGACCTTCTCCAATCATTTGGCCATGAATGTCCATACGTACAGCAGCATAAGATGTACCTGTGTGTGTGTGTGTGCAGGTGTCTGATAAGCCAGGTGGAGGTGCAGAGCTTCATTGAGAGGTGCATGATGGCGGTGGGTACCAAGCAGCATCACGCTCGCAGCCTGGCCCAGGTTCTGGTGGAGGGGGACCACAGAGGTCACTACAGCCACGGGCTGAACAGGATGGGTCAGTATAGCCTAGCATGTATCACACATATACGGTATGCATACACGTGTAATGTGTGTAGTTTATATACAGTATGGCTATGTGTGTAGTGTGGATGTGTATACTATGTGGAGCTATACAGTATGTACTATGTACAGTATGTATATGTGTATATGTGTATATGTGTATATGTGTATATGTGTATATGTGTATATGTGTATATGTGTATATGTGTATATGTGTATATGTGTATATGTGTATATGTGTATATGTGTATATGTGTATATGGTAGTGCAGATGTAGATGATTGATAGACAGACGGATGGATGGATAAGATAGATGATTGATAGATAGATGGATGGATGGATGGATAAGATAGATGATTGATAGATGGACGGACGGATGGATAAGATAGATGATTGATAGATGGACAGACGGATGGATAAGATAGATGATTGATAGATGGACGGATGGATGGATAAGATAGATGATTGATAGATAAATGGATGGATGGAGGGATAAGATAGATGATTGATAGATGGACGGATGGATGGATAAGATAGATGATTGATAGATAGATGGATGGATGGAGGGAGGGATAAGATAGATGATTGATAGATGGACGGATGGATGGATAAGATAGATGATTGATAGATAGACAGACGGATGGACAAGAGAGATGATAGCTAGCTCGAAAGATGGATGGAAGGTCGGATGGATGCCTTCTCTAAAACAGGTCTGTGCTGTTCCTGGACAGACATGTACGTGAAAGACGTTCAGACTGGAATCTGTGCCAAGGACGGAGAACCAGAGGTGGAGAAGGAGAGCCCAGCCACGGCGCTGGTGAACGGGAACAACCTCCTGGGTCCTGTGGTGGGAAACTTCTGCATGGACCTGGCCGTCAAGAAGGCCAAGGAAGTTGGGATTGGCTGGGTGGTGGCGCATGGTGAGTTCACCTGTCACACCGGCACAGTAAGCACTCCTGTCATGTGATACATGATCTTTGATGAGTGTCTTTTCCTGCTAGGTTCCAATCACTACGGCATCGCAGGATATTATGCAATGCAAGCGTTGAAGGATAACATGATCGTGAGTGAAAAAACGACGATTGCTGCACATTAGATTTTTCCCTAACGGCCTTGACTGCATCACAGGGCATGTCCTTCACCAACACGTCCCCCCTGGTGGTCCCCACTCGTGGGAAAGATGTGAGCAAACCAAAGCACTGATGTGCTGCACCTTCCCATTGCCAGTACACTGATTGGTTGATCATGTCATCCATTGTTGATTTTAGTGCACTTTGGGCACCAACCCCATCAGCGTGGCAGCTCCTTCCAAAGATGGAGATAACTTTGTATTGGACATGGCAACATCTGCCGTAGCCCTGGGAAAGGTACGTACTTCACATGTACTGCAGTATTTCTTAGGGTTAGGTTAGGTTTCTCAGGAGGTTTTCATGAACTATTTGGTATTACCGTATGCTATATATACAGTATATACTACATACTGTGACTGTATTTATTATATAACAATCTACAGTTGTCCCAATAAACATTGTGGGCAATTGCTTCCAGACTCGACCGTGATAAGGGCATCTGTGTAAAGTAGGATTCCTTAGTTGTAAATGAAATATTGTAGTAGTTGGAGCACAGAAAACCTGTTCACCACCTTCTAAGTATGTTTTTGAACATGCTGAGAGTCCCCAGCCCTCAGCGCTGCCCTGGCTCCCAGCCAGAGAGAGCGCAAGAGAGAAGAACTTCAACCGCTTTCCTTGTGTGTCTTTCTGTGGCTTATGACTTGCTAGTGTACTGCGTGAAAGTACACCAAGTAGTTTAAGGGTTAAGAGTATTTTAAGTTAGCTAAGAGTTTACAGTGCTAACAATGTACGTATGCACACAAGACATGTTTGACCTTCACGTTCAGTGTTGACATGGCACTTTGTACAATCGTTTCATTTGTCTTGAGCACTCCGTCAGCTCTTAATATGTTTAATGATCCATATGTATACAAATATGTAACGCTTTGACTTTTTAACCTCAACCTTATTTCATTGTTTGCTACCGCCGTTGTATGAATGGCTTCTTCTCGCTGCGGGATAAAAAGAGGCCCTCTTCCTGCTCTGCGAGGTCGTCTTTCAAGCAAGATGACAGTCGAGTGCAGCAAACAACTCCACTATATGAGATGTTGGATTAGTGTCCAATACCAAACCTACCAGTTCTCCCTACCAACTGAATTCATAGTGGGTCTTCCAACATGTGGTTGCACCCTTCGACCAGCCTTAGCCTTCGTGATTGACAGCATGGAATCTGCATCAAAATATTCAGCATCCATAAGTATACTTCTTGTTGACTGCTATGACAAAAGCATTTGCAATTTGATCAGAGCGAGGAGAAATTGCTGCTATGATGTGCACAAATGACTAAATGTGCTGGAGGTCAACTCATAGTCATGAAAAATTTCATGAGAAAAAGTGTCAAATATTTGTGATAGATTGACGCGTTGGAATTTGAAGGGAGGGATTGCTGTGTGTGATGGAAAATATGATGTTATAACCCTTATGAGCGCTAATTCTGCACTGGCATGCATACAGTATGTAATTGTACCAAGACGGCATCACACGGACTTGCTATGACTGTCTGCTTGAGGCAAGAGGCCTTTGGGTGTCTTTCCTTCATTCATTTCCTTCCTTCTTGGCGCTCTCCCCAGTCAGACATTTTCTTCTGTGTGTGGCCGTGCAGGTGGAGCTCAACGAGCGCCGTGGCGACAGCATCCCTGAGGGTTGGGGGTGCGACGCCCAGGGCAGGATCACGGCAGACCCCAAGAGAGTTCTGAGCGGTGGAGGGTTGGTTCCCATCGGGGGCAGCGAGGCCACAGGTCTTACCCTTTAAAGTTAGCATTTATTGCATGCGCGTGTACATGACTATAGGTAAGGTTATGATAGTGTTCTTAAGACAGGTGACATGAATGTGTGTGTGTGTGTGTGTGTGCCCAGGGGGGTACAAAGGCTACGGTCTAGGAATGATGGTGGAGGTGTTCTGTGGCATTCTGGCTGGTGCCAAGTACAGCAAACACATCCGCACCTGGAAAGTAACAGACAGGATTGCAGACCTGGTGAGTTTCCTGGACTTGTTCGTTCACCCCTGCTGTGTTAGCTGTGCATCACAAACACACCACATGGTGGCGCTGTTATTGGGCCCCACGTTTGACCCCATCGTAACTCAGATTGACTTGAATTACTCACGCATTTCTGCTTGCGCTCTAGCTAGGAATGTAAATCTCTTTGTGGTAGACGTTTGGATATGCATCAAGACACACACACACGTGGGTTACGATACCCTAAACCCTTTTAAAAACACAACCATTCCACGCAGTGTACAAATGATTCCATTTGATCAGTCTTAGTTGATCACGACCAGTTTTAGAAATGTGTGCCATTCTTTTATTCCAAAGATAATATGCAGTTAGAAATCCCACACTTTTTGGATGTTGAATGCAAGCGGCCACCCCTTCCAATTTGTCGGATGGTTCTTGAACGCAGCATGTAACTTTGCACCAAAATTGCACAGATAGACGTCTATCCCTCTTTCTTCACCTCATATTTGCTGTTGCTAGATTTGATGAGCTTATTGAGTGCTAATGAGTATATTTGTTCCCTGCAAAACCAAGTCCAGGCTGGTACTGGTGGATGGTGGCTCTGTATTCATTCAGTGCTTTTCATTTCATGTTCTTACGAACTAACTGTAACCCTAATCACAACCCGTAACGTGAGCTTGTTTGCCTGCGAGATAGAATCAGTGTCCGGAGAATCCATCACCACTTTTTGTTTGTGTTAAACTTGTGTAACATGTGTGTTTGCAGGGTCAGTGTTTTGTGGCAATCAACCCGGAGAACTTTGCTCCTGGGTTCACCGACCGGATGGCGGACCTGCTGGCCATCCAGAGAGGACTGGACCCAGTGAGTGCCAAGCCATGCACAGCCACTAGAGGGCACACTACATGACATCAAGGATGTCTTCAGCCTTGGACTTCCAAAGGATAACATGGCTAAGTGTTGTTGCTTTGCGTGCTACAGGCCGAACCTGCCGCTCCGGTTCTGACGGCTGGGGATCCGGAGAGAGCCAACATGGCCAAGTGTCAGGAAATGGGCGGGATCTCGTACCACATCAACGTGGTTAACTACATGGTATGCCATGAAGGAGAATTTCATGACATTTGCTTGCTGCTAGGCGGCATTTGTTGGGCCTGTAAATAAATAGGCATATATACCAATCAAAGAAAAACAACAATCATGCCTGCCGTATTGTTTCCTTGACATTGGTCCTACTTTTGGCAAAAGGACAGGGAGAGGCGGCAGGAACAGGATGTCTCCATTGTGACACACGTTTATTTAAAGGCATCAATTAGGAGAGAAAAATAATTATTCATCGAAAAAAACACAAAATAAGCACACAATGGTTGAACTTTTAGAGCCATTTGAATTTCTCGTCATGAGTAGAAAAAGCAAATAGAAAAGCCATGAAGCCAAAGCCATTGAATAGCACAAGCGTGTCCCCACTTTAGACCTTTATAGACCTTCGTGAATTTAGAAAACATAGACAAAAATACAAATACTAAGTACATAACTTCAAATACTTTCCTATCTACAGTATATACTGCCGCAGATGTCGCTGACTTTATGACAGGATAGTTGACATGATGAATATGCAGCAACAGCGCCACCTCGTGGGTCAGCTGGGAAACTGACAATGTGTTCATGGAACTCACCTCCGGGACCTGAATATGCCTTCTTTTCCTCCCTTCAGAATGAATGCGCCAGGAAAATTGGAGTCAGTCCGCTCCTGCCTTGCGACAACATCCTCTGCGAGTAAGGAGGCCTTCAGCATCATCTCCGCTTCTTCTGAGCTCCTCAGAAACACGGAATGAAATGTTTCATCACTGCATTTCCTGATGCCGACTGAAGGTTCAAAGCATCTTTGAAGACCACAGCATGTGATTCCCTCACTTGCCAATGTGGAAAGCAGAACCAGATCCAGAACCAGAACTGCATAATGTTTTGATTGCTTTTGTCTTCCTACTTCAAGCACCTCATTCCAAATAAAAGTTATGCAATATCTATTTGTTTGAGTTCCTCATGTACTACATTCTGTCCAACCTTTTGGACTTGGTGTGTGTGTGTGTGTGTGTGTGTGTGTAAGCAGGGGTGTGTTTAGTTATCTGGGGGCCCAAGGCTGACCTGGTCATTGGGGCCCTCCACATCCTTCTACTGTACGGACAAAGGTTTGTTTTACAAAAGGAGAGTAAGTGCTTTTGAAATCTTATCTGGCAGCTAAAGTTGCTAACGTTAAATTCCCTGAGGACACGCCCCCAAGTGTTCAATAAAGTACTGTCTCAAGGAATTCTTCAGTCTGGGATGCTTTTAATTTGATGGTCTGTGACTTTCTCACAGGATGTAGAAAGTGTTCACGTGGCATGTTTGACATTTGGCTCACTTCACTTTTTGCATGCGGTGCTTGCTCTGCTTACTTTTTGTCGTTGGAGAGGAAAACTCTTTGACAGCAAATAAGAAGCGTGAACAGGTGGGTCTCTCATCGAAAATCCACATTTCTAATCCCTCATTTGGAAAAACGATGACGAGCTTCCATGCCACACCAGTGATGAAATGTCAATATCTACATCATGTCAAGTCAACGCTTCATCACCATGAGCGTACCAGCCCGAAGAGTCCGTCTGAAACCGTGGCTTCTGGCGCAGGTGGACAGTGGATGTTTCCCTGGTCTTCATTGGCTCAGTGCGGACCGCCAACTCTTCCAGATCCCTTGGAAACATGCGACACGCCACACGCCAACATGTGAAGAGGAAAACACCATCTTCAAGGTCATGCTCTCATTCTTTCTGGCCAATCAACGAATCAAGTTGTTTTTTTGAAAAGAGAAACTATGCAGTTTCGCTTCTGCTTCTTCACACATCAACTTCCTGTTTGACTTCTGCTTCCTTCTCTCGTGCCTTTCGTGGACGTCCTGCAGGCGTGGGCCCTGGAAACAGGAAAATTCCAGGAAGGTGTGGATGATCCCGACCCAGCCAAGTGGAAAGCCAACCTTCGTTGTGCGCTAAACAAAAGTCGAGAGTTCCAACTCAAGTTTGACGGCACCAAAGAGACACCGGCTGTAGCCTACAAAATTTATGAAGTTGTTTGCGGCGGTGAGGACAAAAACTTTTTGTGTTGGTCAAATTCCTGCACCAAAAAAAAATATTCATTAGTCTTCACGTACTTTCTTTCAGATGCCACGGCTGACAACAATGAAGTAAGTTTATGAAAATAGAATACAAATACAGTTTTCATCAGCACACTTGCCGTACCATTGGCTCCAAAGTTTGGGCCAAAAAGTCAGCTTTTAAGGCTGTAAAAGGTCTCACCATACACTTGATTCACTTTTCTCAGTCAGGTATGGAGTCAGGACATTTTCTCCCATTTCTCTGCTGGGTTAGGATTGGGGTCACATTTCATTGGTTGGCAACTGACGCCATACAGAACGTTTCATCGACATTGTGGCTTTTGTCAGGAAAGAAACTTGCAAGTCACAACACTGCAAGGCAAGCTGTTTGCTAGCGATAAATCAAGTCGATTGACAATGGTCCGCAGCCAATCAGGGTGAAGAAGACAATGGGTGTTGTCACAGCCACCTCCTGCTAAATCACAGAACTACAACACTCTTCTTCAAGGGCCGGTTCACACCATGTGGCAAGGGAACACTGTACTGTATCCTTCCTCTGAATGGCGTGCCCAAGCAAAGCATCCAACATGTATTTTCAGCTATTTTCATGGGTAGACACATATATAAACACTTAGCAATATCATGCTAGGTGCTAGCATGCTAACATTAGCATCTTAGCATTGCTAGCATGTTAACATTAGCATGGTAGAATTTGGTAGACACTGTAAACAACATTAGCAATGCTAATGTTGGCATTGCTAGCATTAGCATAGTATGATTTTTTTGCCATTTTCTTCACTAGATACACATATAAACACTATATCCTGCTATAACTATAACTATATAGCACTATAACTACTATGCTACATGTTAGCATGGTAAAATAAGCATAGAAGCATTTTAGTCATTTTCATAGCTAGATGCTTATATCAAGACTTACCAAGATTATTTGAGTGCTAACGTCAGCATGTTTTGGTCTGACCCAGTGGAAAAGAATGAGTCACCTCGATGGAGGCGCTGCTGTACTGTAAGAAATGTTTCCGTCTATTTGGCTGTCAGTGACTTGACTTCTGTCTTCCAGATGCCAAATCTGACAGAGCTGACAATTGGTAGGTAAAATCGTGCACTGCATGTCAGGATGGAAATGCAGAAGATGATGAAGTCATTTTGCCAGATTCCAGGATCAGTGACTCCGCCTCTTTCGTGCCTCTACCGCCTCCCCCCAGTGATGTCAGCCAGTTTGGTGTGAAAACGTTTGGACTTCCTCATCCTGTGTGCTGTGAGCAGGTATTAGATGAGGCCCCCATAGAGTCCTGCTCTGTGGTCCAGGGTCAGGCAGACCCTCCAAACCTGCTCAGCAGCATCCCATGTGAGTGATGATGTTTGAGATTAGGATGGAAGCAGGGTGTGTGTAGATTCTCCTCTCTAATCGGACCTGGGGTGTCCTTGTTGTGGGTTGCTACAGTAACTGATCTAGACCTGAAGTTCCAATACCGCGGCCGAGCAATGAGTTCTCTGACGGTCAGTAACCCTCAGGGCTGCCGGCTGTACTATGGACATCTGGAGCCCAACCCAGAGCAGGTGGACCTGTTTGGACCCATTACCTTACAGCAGGTCCTGTTTCCGGGAACTTCTGAGATCCTGAGCCAGAAGCAACGTGGATTCACAGAGGCCCTGCTAAATGTGATGGATCGGGGCCTGATCCTAGAAATCTGCCAGCAGGACATCTACGCTATCCGCCTCTGTCAGTGCAAGGTGTTCTGGTCTGGACCAGGCGTGCCTGATCATGGTCAACCCAATCAGTTGGAGAGGGAGAGGAGGGTCCGGGTGTTCAGCCTCAACGACTTCCTGCAGGGTGACAAAGCTGAAAGACAAAAGTTCTGATCAGTTGTGAACATTAGAGTAACACATTTCCCCTCCAGGACTCATCTTATACCAGAAAGGTGAAACGCAGAACGCCCCCCCCTTTGAGATCTACTTCTGCTTTGGGGAGGACTGGCCCGACCAGAAACCCAAAGAGAAGAAGCTCATTGTAGTTCAGGTCGGTGAGAGGTGGTTGTGGTTCTCGTGCCTTATTTACTCAGGGAAGGATGAAGACAATGAAGGAAGATCACATGATGACAATGTGATGATGATGCCCCCCCCCCTCCATGCCATCGCACAGTTAGAGAAGCTCTGCTTTAAGATTGCAATGCTAATCCATACTTAGCTTCTATGTCATCTCTCTGGATTTGGAAGGAAAGTGACATGGCATCTTTTTTTCAATGACTTCATGTTTCAAGACCCATTTCTTGTTTTCTTCAGGTGGTTCCTGTAGTGGCTCGGATTCTAACAGAAATGTTCTCTGGAGGAGACAGCTGGTCCATTGACAGTATCCGACTGCAGATCTCCAATCCAGATGTGAAGGACCAGACAGTGGAGCAGTTTAAAGAGCTCCAGAGACTCATCCACAGCCAACATCTGCAGGCTCCCTGGACTCCCACTGTTCCCTAAAAAACAGGCGAAGCCCTCCAACCCAGTACAGATCCGGACCGGGCTAATGAGAACCATCCAGGACAGTTCTACCGACTTATCTTAGCATGCTAACAGTATTTGGGGCGTCACCAGACGAAACGCTACACGAGATTGGTTCTACGAGAACAAGATGACTGAACATGACTTTTAAGAGGAATGCAGTGAAACATCTACTCATTTCATTTCTACTATGGTCACGGGATTTGAACATGCATACAAGTTACATTGAATACAGCATATCTTTCCACATGTCCAAAAGGTGTTGTCTCATCCCACCCACATCTGGTGCAGTACATTTATTCACTTCCTGTATTGCATTGGGATTTTTTTTAACACAAGTGATAACCTAATGCAGGGGTCAGCAACCCACGGCTCCATTGCTGCACGTCGCTCTTCAGCCTCTTTGTCGTGGCTTCCTTTGCAATGCTCAAGTATTTTTTAACACCCGAATTGGGAAAATACCTATCTTAGGAATTAGTTTTTTTTTCACTTGACTTCCCTGCCCCTGAATGAATCCTGGCTGAATTCTGACGAGTGATTGGATGAGCTCGAGCAATGGAGGGGAAGCGGGTGTTTGGCTGGCTGCTTTGGTTGGGATATTAAAGGTCTCCCCCAATGTGCTAAACTAACCATGAATCTACCCCCCCCCCCCCCACAGTTTTTAATTCTGCATGGACAGATGCCTTTGTCTTCTCAGCTTCTCTGGCTTACATTTATGCTTCACTATTTGCAATTTGTATTTTGCTGTTAAAACTGGTCAAATTAAGAACTACTCAAACTTTCAAAAATTTATAAGATATATTTTTTTAATTATGTTTTGCAGCTGCCGTCTATTTTCCTTTAGTAAGCGTGGGGGCAAAACGGCTCTTTTGATAGTAAAGGTTGCCGACCCCTGACCTAACGGAACAATATGGTGATGTCATTATTAAGATAATCATTAGTGTAATAAAAACCATCAACTGCTGGTAATGTTTCCTAAATTGACTTATCTTGGTGCATTGTTTAAGTTCCTTAAGTTCCTTGTGTGTACGCTAGCGGCCCGCCTCCGCCCACCCAGACAAAGAGACCATGACCGAGGACTCACTCCGTTCATGCTGCTGTTCTATGGGCCGAATGTGCCAAGGTGCTTCGAGCGATGCACAGTGACTCCTCTGCCTGCACATGGCAATATATTGATTATGCACTTCTTTTTCATTTATTGTGAGATTGATGACATGACATTATTGTCTCAGGCCTCGTGCTCACCAGTGTGCTCTCTCTAAACAAGAGATTGGGTCATGTTTTAATCTCATGACACCCCTATTAATTATTAACGATCAATGTTTAATTGACATATGAAGCTCTGTTAGTGTTTGTACGTTCACTTCTTTAGCTTCTCAAGCAGATTTTATATTTTAACCAATCATATTAATAAAGACATTCTTCGAAATCCATCAGTAGGAATTCTATAGCAATGGAAATGTTATGAACAGGTCAATCGAGCCCTGACAAAGTGCTGAAAATATACAGCATCTGTACTCTAGCAAGTCTGGTTTGTGCGGAGCGTTGAGAGCGGACCTAATGTTCGTGTGCGTGTGTTTCTAGTCGGGTAAACGCCGTGGTTACACGCGGAAAGCCCGTGTGAGATGGCGGTCGGGACGCTGACCGTCTAGAATTGTTCCCAATCGCTTGGTTTGTCACCTTTGTTCCTTACCGATCTCCTTCTTCGGGTCCGAGCAATGGAGGGGGGCAAACCCAACCTGTCGCTGGTCTACCAGGCTGTCCAGGCCCTGCACAACGACCCGGATCCGGCCGGAAAGGAACGAGCCTCGGTGTGGCTGGGAGAGCTCCAAAGATCGGTACGAAAATGAGAAATACTGGACACCGAGCTGTGGGTGGGGGCGGCGTGTGACACCAAGGTGGCTGCACTGAGTTTACAGGGTGACCTTTGCAAAGCGCCTTCATATTTGAATCCCGAGCGTAAAACGTGCGGGAAGAAGTGCGCAGTAGCACGTTAGCATGTGAGCTAAGTTACTCTGCCTCATGAATGAATCACAACAAGGTTGATAGCAACGTTCTTTCCCTGCTTGTCCGTCTTCTCGAAGGCGGAGCAGGTAGACGATTATTTAAAATCAAAACATCTATTTGCTTATGGGCATTTTCATTTGACGTGCCGGTTTTGTGTTGCACTGTCTGAGGAGTTGTTGTGTGCTAGCTTGTTAGCATGGCTAGTGTAACTGCTACAGTGACGTGTTTGAATGCAATTAGCGGAGCGACCGCTGGTGTTGTGTTTCATTCTTCACACACATTCTTATTCCTCTCTGAGGGGGGGCAGAGCACAGGTGGTGTGCTGTCAGGGCCAGGAAAGCCTTCTCTGCTGGCCTCAATACTATGACAAACACTTACCTTCAATCATAATATTTCTGTCATCAAATTCTATCCATTTATTATTTGTTGTATGTACTATATATATACGTATGTATAATATATATATATATATGTGTGTGTGCGTGTGTATGTATATGTATGTTAAGATGTTCTTGCACAATCTTTTTACTCCTAATTTCGAGTACCTTACCTTGCATTGCTCCTCATGAGACTCCCTTGCTGCACTGTGTGTGTATACCAGCTGTGTGTGCAAACATGCCAAAAATACACCAGGAAGGGGGAAACACCTTTACACGCCACTGTATTGCATCAGCAAACGTAACGATTTCATGGACAAACATTTTATTCACAAACATTTCATTGACAGAAATAAGTGCAAAAAGTTTCAAAGGCATTTCATGGCGCCCTAGAAAAGTGTCCCAAACGCGTGACGCTGTCAAGAAAGGGGATGTTTCCAAATGTCTTTCGACACAGAGAGGTGCTACGCAAAAAAGTTACTTTCAGCTAGGTGATCTCAGCTGCAGGCTGCAGGTATCAGCCTGATACCAACCAATATCAGCAGATCCCGAGGTGTCGCCATGCACATTTTGGATTCTGAGCCCTTTGCGGTGTGGTCGCCTGACTCGACTGACTTCATTTCCAGATGTATGCCTGGGAGATCTCCGATCAGCTGCTGCAGCTCAAGCAGGACGTGGAGTCTTGTTACTTCGCTGCTCAGACCATGAAGATGAAGATCCAGACTTCATTCTACGAGCTTCCTCCTGATACCCACAATGCACTGCGAGACTCGCTGCTGTCTCACATCCAGAACCTCAAAGACCTGTCGCCCATCATTGTGACCCAGGTAACAGGCATTTTCTCTCTGATGTCAGTCTACATTGCCTTTGCAAATGTGGAAGATTTAAATCCCGTGTGTGTGCGCCTAGCTGGCTTTGGCCATCGCAGATCTCGCTCTTCAGATGGCCTCGTGGAAAGGATGTGTGCACACGCTCATGGAAAAGTAAGACCTGGCACATTTGAACGACGTCGTGTAGGATTAGAATTGTTGCTGTTCTCATCCTGGTGCTCTCCGTTCCTGGCAGGTATAACGCTGATGTCAGCTCCATGCCCTTCCTCGTCGAGATCCTGACTGTGTTGCCCGAGGAGGTCCACAGCCGCTCGCTACGTATCGGAGCCAATCGGAGGACGGAGATCATTGAGGACTTGGCATATTACTCTTCCACCGTGGTGGCGCTATTGGTTGGACCCTGTTCTTCCTCTGTCTAGTTGTCACACCTGACAACACACCCCCTAACCCTTTTCAATAAGCTTGCACGCGTGAGTTCAGTCTCTGCGTAGTGTGACGTACGCCTCCAAAGAGACACTGGAGCCGCAGCAGACAAACAGACACAAAAAACAGCAACAGCATCCAAATGTGAAGCTATTGATAACTAGGACGAATAACACAAAGCTCTGTCTTGAATTCCCTAGCCTTTTTCTGAAATGCACATAGATTCCTTTCTTTTTCAAGTTGCGTGTTTTGTCGTTGTAGGCGTCGTGTGTGGAAAAGACTGGCAGCAACGAGAAGATGCTGATTAAGGTCTTTCGTTGTCTGGGAAGCTGGTTCAACCTGGGGGTACTGGATAGCAACTTCATGGCCAGTAACCAGCTTCTCATGGTCCTCTTCCAAGTTTTGGTGAGCAGCTTGCTGGATTCTTCTGCTGGCGCTGACGACGACTGAATGTGTGCGTTCTTTTGTGTGCAGCAGAGGGACGACACCTCCACGAACCTTCATGAGGCGGCCTCAGACTGTGTGTGCTCCGCCCTCTACGCCATCGAAAACGTGGACACCAACATGACGTTAGCGCTGCAGCTCTTCCAGGGCGTCTTGACCCTGGAGACAGCCTATCACATGGCTGTGGCTCGTGAGGACCTTGACAAGTGAGGACCCCAAAGCGCTTTGTGAGTGCTCCTCTGTGACTGCCATCTGTCACGCTCTTTCATTTCTTTTTCCCAGAGTTCTTAACTATTGCAGAATCTTCACCGAGCTGTGCGAGACCTTTTTAGAGACCACTGTCAGGAGTCCGGGTCAGGGCATGGGCGACCTAAGAACGCTGGAGCTGCTGCTGATCTGTGCCGGACACCCCCAGTATGAGGTAGCCAAATGTCTGCTATACTGTGTGTGCCACCATAAAAGGAGGTGCTTCTCCTGTGATGCCGGTTTGTGTGCTGCAGGTGGTTGAAATCTCCTTTAACTTCTGGTACCGTCTTGGTGAAAATCTCTACAAGATCAACGATGTGGCCCTTCACAGCGTTTTCCGACCGTACATTCAGAGACTATTGCACTGTTTGGCCCGACATTGTCAGCTGGATCCAGACCACGTAAGATCTGCTTGTCTACTCGGGCCTGATTGGGAAGAATCCTGTCCATTTCCATTTCCTGTGTTGTGCAGGAGGGAATTCCAGAGGAGACGGATGACTTTGGCGAATTCAGGATGAGGGTTTCTGACCTGGTTAAAGATGTGATTTTTCTTGTTGGTTCTATGGAGTGTTTCTCTCAGGTGACAACAAGTAGCAAATGTGTATTCTGGCTTGTCGTGTCCTTGTCTGCTGATCTTCTCTTTCTGCTGGCAGTTGTATTCTACTCTCAAAGAAGGGAATCCTCCTTGGGTGGTGACCGAAGCCGTGCTCTTTATCATGGCTGCCATCGCTAAAAGTGTAGATCCGTGAGTCACATTGTCGCCTCGATGAATTTGTACTTCTCACATGTACAGATGAAAAAGCGTCTTGGGTGTCTTGGCAATGTTTCAGGGAGAACAACCCCACCCTTTTGGAGGTGTTGCAGCAGGTTGTGCTGCTCCCAGAAGTAGTTCACATGGCGGTGCGCTACACAAGCATTGAGCTGGTTGGAGAGATGAGCGAGGTTGTGGACAGAAACCCCCGATTCCTTGGTGAGACCATGTGCTTCCCTTACTATGCATTTCTTTCTAGTCTTCTCACACTAGTCACTGAAAAGCAGGTTTGCAAGCGCCCGCTGTAGGTGTGAGGGGCACCACCACAT
The DNA here is from genome assembly GCF_030265055.1 of Doryrhamphus excisus. Lineage (NCBI taxonomy): Eukaryota > Metazoa > Chordata > Actinopteri > Syngnathiformes > Syngnathidae > Doryrhamphus > Doryrhamphus excisus. The sequence goes on from NC_080468.1 coordinate 18,303,980, forward strand.
TGGTGACTTTTTGTATGTAGCGGGTATGAAAGACAACCATAAAATGTAGACAAAAACATCTTGGACTTGATTTTTGAAAATCACTGGTGCCATGTCGAGGATCAGATGCCTGCAGAGCATGCAGACACTATGTAGCACCTTTAGTGCAGGAGGAAGTTGTGGATACCAGCAGTTTGTTCATGTTCTGGTTTGCCTTGAAATAAGCTATGAAAATAAATGAGTAGCTCTTGGCCATTTTCATCTAGTAAAAGTATCTCTCCCAAGAAAAAAATCTTGCTGAGCCCTAATATAACCAGTAGTGCATTTCATTGACCATTTTGACACTGCATCTATTTCATCCCTATTGGAATCCGTATCAGGCCATATCATCCGTATCAGGCCATATATATATATATGTGTGTGTGTATATGTATATATATATATGTGTGTGTATATGTGTATATGTATGTATATATATGTGTGTGTGTGTGTGTGTGTGTGTGTATGTATATGTGTGTGTATATATGTATGTATGTATATACACACACACTGCTTTTTTTGCCACCTGTGTTGTGGTATTTAGTGGCAACTGTGCTTAAAGTGACATCACAGTAAAACAAGACTCGCGTTGCGATCTTTACACCTGCTGTGAGTTGGAGGGAAGGTGGCGGTAGCGGTAAGGGAGTGCTGGACAATCTGGAGATCGTCCTAGTCAATGATGATTTTAGAACGTTGTTGCTTTGTGTGTCAGACCCAGTGCTGAACTACCTGATGAAAGGTCTACGGGAGAAACCTCTGGCCTCGGCCGCAGCAAAGGCCATCCACAACATCTGCTCCGTGTGCCGGGACCACATGTCCCAACACTTCCAGGGTTTGCTGGACATCGCTCGCTCTCTGGACTCCTTTGCATTGTCCACAGAGGCTGCGGTGGGACTGCTCAAAGGTACATCAGCTTGCTCAGAGTCTAATGCACGCCTAGGTCTGTGTTGGCCTGATAGCAGAGTGGATCCTGCTCCGAGCCGGATGGAGGGAGGAGGAGCCTCAGTGATTGATGTTTTGGCTATTTGTACTGGGTAGGCACGGCGCTGGTCCTCGGGCGTCTTCCTCTGGAGAAAATTGCAGAGTGCCTCGGCGACTTGTGTGATGTTCAAGTTGCAGCTCTGAAAAAGGTCAGGAGCCGCTGGGAAGTCGTCTGTCTGTTCTTGTTGTGTAATGAAAGAAGAATGAAACCAAAGAGGCTTTTGTTCTTTCAGCTTCTGGCCGAAGAATCAACCAACGGCCGATCCGCTGATCCGACCGTCTGGCTGGACAGACTGGCTGTCATTTTCAGGTAGGCCCTTTGGGTCGCCAGTGTGGCGTGCCAGTAGTGAAGGTGCTGTTTTGTTTCAGACACACAAACCCCATCGTGGAGAATGGACAGACACACCCTTGTCAGAAGGTCATCCACGAGGTAAGCTAGTCTGTCACTCGATTTCATTTCCAGCATTGGCACCGCTGCTTGTACCTGCTACCTTCTAGATCTGGCCCGTGCTGTCCGAGACTCTGAACAGTCACCAGGCTGATAACCGAATTGTGGAGCGATGCTGCCGCTGCCTCCGCTTTGCCGTACGCTGTGTGGGAAAAGGCTCCGCCTCCTTGCTGCAGCCATTGGTCACGCAGGTCAAAGTGAATGAAAGGTGATTGTGTGAAGCCGTGCCGGTCCTCATGTGTGTCACCTGCCGTGTGTCAGATGGTGAGCGTGTACCAGGTGTATCCACACTCGTGCTTCCTGTACCTGGGCAGCATCCTGGTGGACGAGTATGGCATGGAGGAGGGCTGTCGGCAGGGTCTTCTGGACATGTTGCAGGTGAAATGTTTGGAAAGAATCAGATGTGATGGTCGTGACTTTGCGTGAACAGCCTGTTAACCCGCCTTGGTAGGCTTTGTGCATGACAACCTTCCAGCTGTTGGAGCAGCCCAATGGTCTCCGGAACCACCCTGACACCGTTGACGACCTCTTCAGACTAGCGACCAGGTTGGTTGTGTCCACCTGCTGTCAGCGATGTACGATGTGTGACATGCGCCATATGTTACGTGTAGGTTTGTCCAGCGGAGTCCTGTCACGCTGCTCGGCAGCAGCATCGTGGTTCACATCATCCGGTGTGCCATCGCCGCCACCTCGCTGGACCACAGAGACGCTAACTGCAGCGTGATGAAGTTTGTGCGAGACCTCATCCACGCGGGCGTGGCCAACGACGTAAGAAGCCAGAAATGTTAGGTGTAGGTGAATGAGTGGATTCGACATGTCGGTGTGTTGTGTCATTCAAGCACATGGAGGACTTTGAGTTGCGGAAGCAGCTGATCGGCCAAGCCATGGAGCAGCACGGCCAGCAGCTCGTCACCCAGCTCATGCACTCGTGTTGCTTCTGCCTTCCGCCGTACACGCTACCCGACATTGCAGAGGTGTTGTGGGAGGTCATGGTTTTTGACCGGCCGGTGAGTTGCTACTGGGCCGCCCTGGGCGAGTCAGATGCAGTAGGTGGCGCTCACTGCTAATGTCCTCACTGCAGACATTCTGTCGCTGGTTAGAAAGCGCTCTCAAAGGCTTACCCAAGGAGACGTCTGGAGGAACGGTTACGGTCACGCACAAGCAGCTGACAGATTTCCACAAGCAGGTCACCAGGTGAGCAATGCAACAAAGAACGGCTGAAATCTGTGCTAGACTTGACGGCGTTGGTGACGACAAGCTGCTTTTCCTTCTGCAGTGCTGCTGAATGTAAACAAGTGTGTTGGGCCATCAGAGAGTTCACCAGATTATTCCGCTAAACGCATGTAAGCACACACACACACACACACACACACACATCTTCTTAGCTATGCATTGCTATGAATATTCCTGCTCACCCTGCTCCTTGTATTCTCACTCTATGCGTGCATGCATGCATGTCATGTACATCCGTGATGTATGTAAAAAAACAGGCAGGTAAGATAATGTCCCTCTATGCTCATAAGGACAGAAAGTCAACCTTGTTCTACATTCTGAAAGGCCAAAGTCATCCGGGTGTGCTGCGGAAGCGGGCCAATGCGGGTTGAGGCTGTGACAGTGAACCTTGTCGTGCATCTTTCAGATAAAGTCTTGGGAATTGAGACGCGGCAGCAGAAGCTGGAAGTGCATACAAGGCTCTGACGAGACGCTGACTGGACGCTACGGGGTGGACAGATGATTTAACAGATGCACCTGCAGCAGGTGGGAGGTGGGGAGGGCAGGCCGAGGAGGCTTCACAAAGTGAAACGGGATGTGCCTGGTCAACTGTTTTTAAGAGAAACTTTATTTTTTGGACTGGATGGTTAGGGCGATGCTGTACAAAGAGCCAAATGGTATCCCGTGGACGACACGATGTCACCTTGGACCATTTGAAAGTCGACTTTCATTGGACTCGTTTTTGCGTGACGGAATGAACTCTGACATGACGTCATCACGGATATTGCCTTGTTGTAGACAATAAACACCAAATGTCATATCATACCTCACGGGCCTGAATGTTTGACACCACATGCTCATTTATGTCTCACATGGCACCTAACGCTAAGTCACGATTCCACTTGGAATTCTGGTGATGTGTGTTTGTATATTTCCCCAAGCCCTACAAGTCAGGTTTCCACAGGCAGCAGCTGAGAAATGGACACCCATCCAGGAATGCCACACCGTGGTCATCGTCTCGCTGCTGCACACCATTTCATCTTGAACTCTGTACTTGTCCATGCATTTCCTTTTTATCTGGCTTCATGTGATCATCCACGTCCATCTTTTCCCACAGTCTTGAAGCCAACCCTAACCTTGACACTTGACACTAATCCTATGCTACGCAGGTGTACATGTCAATGACTACATTGGTGGAAGATGCTTGCTTTTACTTTTCCACCTGTCAGTTTACTTTCTGTTTGGCAGCTGTGTATCTTTTTGGCTATTTTACATTTTAAGAAATAGCTATTAGTACATCATGGTGTGAAAGTGGATGTTTTAATGTCCTCAAAGATGGCTGACCCCCTCATCACTGGCCGTGGAATGCAGCTCAGACGAGCAGGAGAAAGCCCAGGAGTCCAGCTAGAGAACAGTGTTGAGCCCCCCCCCCCCCCCCCCCCCCCCCCCCAATAAGTGGGCACGGGCTTTCGTTTGGGACCACTTCCGACTTCCTGTGAATACCGGAAGGGGGCAGCAATAAACGTCCGGAAGTCGTAGAGCGTCGGGGGTGGTCTCGACGGAAAGCTCGGGGTCGAATTAGCATGGATGGAAGTGGGTCCCGTCTCGATAGGAGCTTCCGTTGTGGAGTAATACGCGAAAAACGCCTCGTCCAATGAGTTTGCATGGTGGGAAGCGGCAGTACATCGAGTGACCATTAAATGGCGGTATTCGCCTGCAGTACATTTAATAGGCCACCAGATGGCGACATAGCATTAGGGTTAGGTATAGGGGTAAAGGAGGTCTTGATAGCTGCTATCATAAGCGAATAACTAGAGAACAGTACGTCCGAGGGCGTTTTTCCCGAGGCCGACCCCCCCCCCCCCCCATAAGTGTGTACAGGCTTTCTTTTGGGTTAGGGTTAGGGGTTAGGATTAGGTTAGGGTTAGGGGGTTAGGGTAAGGAGGGTTAGGTTAGTGTTAGGGGGTTAGGCTTAGGTTAAGGGTTAGGGGGTTTGGGTTGGGGTTAGGTATAGGGGTGAAAGAGGTCTTACCAAAACCAAATAACTCGAGAACGGTACGTCCTACGGCATTTTTCCAGTGGACAAAAAAAGTTTGGGTTTTTTTAGGGCCTTCGACCGGCTTCGTGGTCAATCTATTTGGGAAGGAAACATGGTTCCTGTTGAGTCCCGTCCCTGAAATTTTGCACACTCATGCAGAATAGTTGTCTGATGATATGGTGAAAATTGGTGGACCTAGCTTGATGCTTGGCCTCAGGTTGCAACCCTCGCCTCCAGTTTGCCCACCGGTCGGCCACCGTTTCCAGTTTGCCCGCAGGCCGGCAGCTGACAACAGATTGACCGCTGCAGTCTGCGCCCCGCCGCCGGCTTCGTATTGCTCTTTAGTCGCCGGCAGCCGCAGTCTTCATCTTGCGCTCTAGTCGTCGCCGTCAGTCCGCTGTCCCGCAGTCTTCAGCAGAGTAAGACAAAGCTTACATTAGCAACGACTTTACCGTTGAGAAAACACAGTATATGATTGCCCAGCATAACAATTACAGTCACGGTGTCATGAAAAAATCCCATCAAACATCAACACAATAGATAGATTTAGAACAGACTTGGCCAGTCGTGTGCAAGAATAACCTATTTACGTGGCTTAAAACAAGTAATTTAACAGCTATTTATTTCATAGACAGTATCGCAAAGCACGCTGGGATGTGCGCCTATCGACGCTACAATATAAAGAGGACAAGGAACTGCTGATTATGATGCGGGCGAGGGAGGATGTCAATTAAGGGCCTCAATTCTTGAATTTCTTCTCCTTAAAAATTACTTTTATGCAACTATTGGCTACGTTATCTGTATCATGTGTCATTTGTGTGCTTTCAACATATACTTGTTAGTCCTAAATACAGTACACTTCAAGAAGACGTTTGTGTGTTTTCGAAGTGACCACGGGAGGGCGATAGAGGCTGATATCATCTATGTATGTCCGTCACAGGCCACCGTACTGATCCGCCAGTAGGCGGTGACGTCACGTGAAATCCAACAAATCAAATAATACCACCTTTTTTTGCAGCACCCTACAAACGGTACCCAAGGTGCTTCGGGAGTATAAAAAATTAGTTCTCTTGTTATAGTGTGTAAAATCATTGTGAAACACGACGTCACATCCGCGCTGTAACTTCCTGTTTGCACTTCCTGGTTTCGTCCCGAAAAATGGCGCCGACGATCCCAGTTACGGTGTGTCAATCTGTTGGCAGCCAAGCTGAAGTATTCTAGAGGGAATGCCGTCTACTGTTTGTAAAACTAATAGACGTGATTGTTGAAACGCTTTATTGAAAATGCTTGAGAATATATTACATGTGTATTGCTTAATTTTTTGAAGTTTTCAACGCTGTTGCAGGCATGTGTTTGGCCAGCTATGTGGGGCGGGTTGAGCGTGAACCAGGAAGTGCGGGGATCTCGTGTGCGCGCGCGCTGTTCTCTCGTTGCTGCGTAGTCGAAAAAGACCGTCTTTCTTTCTCTGACAAGTCAGGCCGCCCCTTACCAGGGTTTGGGGCTGAAAATACTGACAGTTAACACCGCCACGACCGTGAAGAAGTGCCGAAATAAACGGTTTGTCTTGCAACAGCATTGTTTTCATTGACGTCAATTTCATTTGGTATGGAGTCGGCGTTCCAACACCCTGACGGAGAACACCGGAGTTGCCATTTAACTCTGACGCCGCACAAGCAATGCTACAAGGTCAGTATTTAAAGTTTTAAGTCACGTTGAAGCACGAATAGTGGCGTTTCGCTCCGACAGTAGGACAATATACAGTATATAAACGATGTCGAAGTTGACGAGCTGAAGCCGAGGTCGCCATTTTGTGGACATAATTTGCGCGCAGAATGCTCGAAATGACGGAAGCAATTGTTTCAACCGGTTCATTTGCAATCCATAACATAATGTGAACGACTTTGGCCCAAATTGACAACGATTTTTGAAAAGTATGTTTCGCTACCCTCGTCATAGTCAATGACAACTGAAGCTAAAAGTGGTTTATTTGGAAATATTTCGTTTGACGTGAAAATCCCTTGATGTCCTGGTTACGTCGCGTGCATGGCGTGTTCAGTTTGTGTCGGAACTTGTTGCCGTCAGAGGCGAGGCATCTGTTAGGTGAGTGTAAGCCGCTGATTTTATCTTTGAGCATCATTGTGACAAAGGAGGAGAAAGCACACTAATAACCCTTCTCCCTTATTCGGTCTATTTTAATGGCGCCTAAAAAAACTTACTTCTGTACACCGCATCATTACAATAACCAAGCTCCGAACCTGGGGAGACAGAGCCTTCTCCATCGCTGCCCCCACCCTCTGGAACTCTTTGCCCCATTCACTCCGTGCTTGCCCTGACCTTCCCACCTTCAAAAAACAACTCAAAACCCACCTCTTTAAATCTGTTTTTAATGTCTAACTTTTTTATATCTGACTGCTGTGCCCCGCCCCGCTTTTACTCATGTTTTAACTGTGTATTAACCAATGAATGTTGTATTTTGGTGATTCTTCTATTCTGTTTACTTACTTTATTCAAATCCATTCTTCTGTAAAGTGTCTTTGAGTATTTTGAAAAGCGCTATACAAATAAAATGTATTATTATTATTATAAGTATTCAATGCAGGAATTAATTTTATAAAACTGAGTATTTCATTACAGCAAAGGAATAGCAGCTAATCTTACAACTTCTGTTACAGATGAAAAGCCGCTTGTCGCTCAACAGCCCGTGGGATCCCTCTGCATCCATCTCAATATGAGCTCCAAATAGGAGCGTCATCTGATGCCATAGGTTCTCCAGTGGACAGTTTCACCTATTGCACGCACAAGACGGCATTTTCTGGAGCTTCAACCTTTTGCGTCCATCAACAGTCTGTCGGCCCCCGGGGAAGGACTCATGTAATCGTGTTGGCAGACCATCAACAACATGGCGTCGGCATTCTTCACAGGTAGGAAGACTTGTTCAAGTAAATGACATGATGGCCTTCATACATGTAGCACAATAACACAGGATAAATGAATAGATGACAAAAGATATGCAATTCATACACGAGTGCCATGACTAATGCTTTGGCTGTAAAGGTTGCTCTGGCTGTTACAGTACAATGTTAGCCGGCCACATGGAGGTCATTATAATTGGCCTACATGTTTTCCCAGCTCTGACAACTACTCTCTTCTTAATCACCACTTGTACTTTTTGTAAAAGCTTAAGGCTAAACCAACTGTAACACTTGTCTATACGAGTGGAGCATCTGTTGACAACAATGGAAGTATTATTTTGCAATAATCTAGTCATGTTAGTACTTACAAATAATGTCACACTTTGTATAAGGAATGTT